>NW_009205733.1:0-39999 GCF_000690835.1 Fulmarus glacialis | reverse complement strand
TCGGGCCGCGGTGCAGCCGGGCAGAGCAGCCCCTGCTCTCCGCGGGGCCGGGCGCTTCCTCGGGGACGTGGGGCACGTTACGCTGTAAGTACCTCATCTGGGAAAGCGAGCAAAGCTATTTTTAGTCCCTCCGAGAGTCTAAAACAGAGCTAGATAAGATTAACGGACATTTATGGAGATTACCAAGAATTAAGAGTAGAGGTCAACCCCCCACGGTGCTCATTCTCTCTCTTAGCCTAGGGTGACTACATTTTTGAGGTGAAGGAAGGGGAAACAATGGGGAGTGTTTTGTTTGTCTGAAGTATTTTGGGATTTAGAAAACCCAAACATTTAAATAATGCTTTGAAGAGATTACAGCTGCTGCCCAATGTCTTAATTTTCAAAAAAAGTCCTTTGTTCAAGGAGACTCCTGCAAAAATGTATCGTCTTAGACCAGGGTGCTTGAAAATACACCATTTTGCAATAATTATTATGCTCCATCTTTTCTGAACAAACTGGATTTGCGGTAAAAGAGACCTTTCACATTTTTTAGCTTGCACTGCTACTCGTGACACTGCCTGCGTACATCTCTGTTTCTCAGCAGTTCAGGTTTATTTTTCACCTTCAGTATTATAGAAAGAGGAGATTGGTGATTTTCAGCTTTATTTCTTTGGATCCTAGGATGCCTGTGGACTTGCCTAAGCCATAGTTTCGACTTCTGGTTAACACAGAGATCCTTGTAGCGTTTCCAGAGCGAGGAAAGGCTCTAAGGTTTGCAGCAAAGCTTCTTCCTTACTTACTTTTGTGGATGCCCACAGCCTGTGCTGCCTGTTTAGAAGAGATGACTGAACGGACTTGACTTTGAAGGGAAAAGACATTGAGAACAGGAGGAGCAAGGTGGGGTTTTTTTATTGCACGCCGTAGGAAAATGGAGCATGTTGCAAAGGCCCTGATTTTTGTGTGAATGTGAATACTGACTGACACGACCTGCACTAGATTTCAAACTACAGATTGGCACAACACAGCACACACTTTTTCCAATCCAGACAGACTAGAAGAATTTTTTGCACCAACACTAAGAACTTTATAACTATGCAAAATCAGCACCAATGGTTGGATTAATATTTTAATAATTACACACTTTTTACATTATGAAAATAAATCATAAATAGTGTAAAAATAATTCTGAAGATCAACTTCTCACAAGCAAGAAACAAAACTTGAAGTACAAAACTGAAAGAAAAAAAAACAGTATTCAACTGAAAAACAAGGAGAAATTTTAATAATAAAAACAAAAGCATGCTGTTTGATCGGGTTCAATTAAGTCAGGACCAGAGGCCACAAGAAAGTGGTAATTAATAGCAAATTAAAATGGGCGATTAAAACCTTGCAATTCTTTACACTACTTGTCAAAAGAGGTCTCGTGACGTATTTACAGTGCTAAGACACTCAAAATATTTCTAGTATTGATAATATGATACTGACCCATGTGTTTTTCCCCCCAAGCATTGTAATCCTTGCCAAATTACTTTTCTTTGTATTTTTATCTCTTCTACCGCACTTATGAGACCATTTGCAATACAAAAATAACGGCACATATAGATGAACTTAAAAAAGTAAAAAATACAAATAAAAATATATAATATTTTCCAAAGGAAAAAGTCAGATACATACATCTTAGTAACATTTTTAAAGTTGCGTGATATTTTCCCAAACATGTACAATAATATAAGAATATCCACATATATGTTAACAATATGTAAAACATTCTTCCACCAACCCAACTCTTCATAATACTTCAGAGAAGTGTGCAAGTACCAATGGTATCTGGGAAAGTCATACAATTTCTTTTTTAAATAGAAACAAGTAAAACACTAACGGTCCCAGGTTAAGTTAAGGCCCCCTGTTTTCCAAAGAAAATTTGATTTCCAAGCAGCATTGATAATTGGATGCATTTAAAAACAAAATGAAACAAAAACAACACTCCAAATCCTTTTTTTAAATACAAACTCCACTTGTTTTGTGGAGTATCTTTTTCAAATTCTGTCAGAAATGATGGTGGCAGGCACTTGTTTCTAACAGCATTTAATGAATCCAACCACCATGTAAAATACTTCAATAACAGAGGGTGCAAGAAAACCTTCATTTGTACATTACAGCAACATTCAGATCTATAAAAGCAAGTTGCAGAAAGGAAAAAAAAAAAAAAAATCAGGTGTTAGTTTTAATTCTGGTCACTGAAATTGAATAATATTTTGCAATGACTAAACATTAGACTTTCTTTTGATCACTGTCTTTGCAGATATTAGTGTTTTGTGTGACTCTAGTGTGAAAATTTAGGCCTCTCCTTGGGTAAAATACAGAGATTTAAAAATGTAATGTAAGATGGTCAAGCAGCAGAGATCAGGAAATTTGAAAGGAAAGGTCAGCTTCTGCATGCCTTGAACATACTCATCACACTCAATAGACTGGGAGTATCTCTGCAGTTTTTCTCACTGAAGTGGTCCTGATTTAGGCAAATCCCCACTGTTGAAGTTGATAATATTCCCCTTGTCACTAAGCACAATACCCGGGTCCTTCCTTCCGCATGTCTCAAAGTGCTTTGCAAGGGAAGGATGCATCACTCTCCCCATTTCATTGCTGGGGAAGGGGAGGCACAGCCACGTGAAGAGCCGTGCGTGGCTGAGCCCAGGTTTACAATCCCGGTTCTGTGGCAGTCAGTGGGACCACTCTCTCTAAAACCCAGCGGGATCCAGGATCCGAACCACATCTCCTGACGCGGCCCCCAGCCTTACGCAGCACCACCTTCCCACAAGGACCAAAGGTCTGCTCGCCTCGTTTGGGGTTGCATCGTCTCTTCTGCTGGTGTAACTGAGTAACTGATGCTCACGTGCGCTCTTCCACAAGTGTAACGCTCAGTGGAGCTGATGCTAACTTTCCACACTGTACATCAATCTTAAGAATTATCCCTTTTTAAACTCTATAGTTTACACATGTGCAGTATACGTATTTGATCATTCTGAAACTCATTCATGCTACGTACACGGTAGACTAAAAGAATATATGAACAGCTGGATGAAGAGTGTCATTCTGCCTTGCTACACTATCAGAACGTGACATCAAAATCAGCAATAAATAAAAATATAAATCAAAAAAATACATCGTATCATTGTTCCATGAATTAACATTTCATGCTTTACCTCAGGAAAAAATAAAAAGGTGTCCAAAGCATCCTGAAAGAAAGCTTCCCCATAGCTAATCTATGAATATGAAGACAAGGACCATGTATGTCAGACATATTCCATACAGTGCTTAAAAGACTTGCTGCTTCTATAGCAGGACTTCTGCACAATGTGGTTATAATACAGTGGAGTAACAGATGATTACAAAAATTGGTATGAAACAAATACTGAAAACTCTCAAAGAAACAAGAATTAATCATACCTGAAAACGTCAGGGATATAGAAACTGTGTAGACTAATACCACTACACATTCCTACAACTGAAAAGACTGGTAGAGGAACTACTGTTCCTGTCACAAACTAAACAAAACAAATCATATCTATTTGGAGGAATGCTACTAAAAGATACAACAACACACAGGTGGTTCAAACTGTAGCTTTGCCATCAAAAGAAAAAAGATATACTAGCACCAAAAATAGTGGCTTTTTAAACAAAATAAACATGTTGCAAGTCTTCACAGGGTGCTTGTCTTGATGAAATATTAAACCCAGGTTTTTTTTTTCAGGTACTGAACATGCAACTTTTCCAGATACCGTTAGGTTTCATTTCAAGTCAATCTTTGAGATGCAAATATTAATGTCAAATCTATGTATGTAGTTTTGCCTGTCAAATTAAATTGTTTATCTGCTGTTCACCCATGGTCTTTTAAATGGAATGAACCTTTCATGATATTGAACAATACAGAAGCTTAAAAAAGTTAAGTTAGATTATTTGGGGGGAAAAAAAAAGTATTCCTACCTGGTGAGAGTTAAATAAAGAAATTACTTTACAAGACAGAAAAGAAAGTGAATAAAGGTGCTTAAGTGTTTCTTCAGCAGGGTCTCAGTGTCAGGGAGTTAAAGGAGAATTGAGTTTTGACTAACGCTTAAGAATAGTGTCTATAATTATCTCCTGAATGAAGAAATCATGAACCAAGGTTCTGCTAGTTTTATTGATGCATTTATAAATGGATGCTATGAGGACAGTTTAAAAATATAGATACAGAAATTTTAAAAATATGGAAGTGCTAATGACAGCATGCATTTAATAGCTCTTTATCTTGTTGCTATTTCTTAAATGAGCTGTGTTTGTGGACACTCTCGATATGGAATTGTAAAACATCTAGCCAGATAATAAACATCCTACTTGATTTTGCATTTGAATACTCTGAGGGACATTTAAAAAATATTTCATCTTACTGTATGACTGCCAGTATTTGATATTTTATAAAAACGTTCGACTTCTAGTTTTCACATCTATAATATACCTAGCCAAATGTGCCAAGTCAGGACATAGGCATAAGAGACTCTTTTCTGTTCTGAGCTTGCTCCTCAGCCTGTTTTTTTTTGAGATAGTGCTTTTTAAACAAGCACACTAAAACTGGCAGGAGGGCTCGGAGGGCTTACATGGTGCCCCTCTTGTCCCCTTTCTGGAAAGTGCCTCATTCACATTACTTCTGTAGCACTCTGATTATTAACACTTTATATTCAGTCGATGCCCTGTGAAGGCTTTTACTATTGTAATCATGATTATTCAAACAGATTGATTCTGGCATGTCTGAAAATTTAAGCAAAGAAAAACATTTTTCCTCATATCTGTGAACACTTGTTTATTTCTTACTATTGGAAAGATGGAATTGAGCAGTAAAAGATGGAATTGAGCAGTAAAAATATATATATTCAGCATATATATCTATATAGTGTTGGAATTTTGTTTTTATTAGTAAGGTACTACTAGATGGAGGCCACTAAATTAATTTTTAGTTTGAAAAATCTATGGAAGATTTTCCCCCATGAAAAGCTGTTTTAGTCTCTGATATACCAAAATGACAATAAAGATTTAGCAAAGTGAAAGATTGCATTGTAGTGGCATTTCCATTGATCTGAGATTATGAAGCAATACGAAAAGTGCAACCACAGCAGGTCCCCATCTTCACATGATTTAGAAATGATGGCGCAAGGAAAAATGTGCATTCCAAGAAGGGCAAGGTGCCCGCACATGGATGGAGACAGGCTGTCTTCCTCAACTTTAGTTTTGGTCTACATATGAAAGACAACTCTCAGAAAAGTAACTAAAAAGTTTTGTGATCATCCTGCTATACACTAGGAACGGAAGTGATATAAAAAGAATTTCCATCTGCCAAACATGGCACCATTTCTCATAAACTAGTCTCTCAAACTAACTACAGTGCACCATATGAAGACTCAAAACTGGAAAAAATACCTCGTGGCAAAAACTACAAATGTGCACAAATTAAGTATTTCTAGCAATAAAAAAAGTGGAGAAGCAAAACGTTGCCAATGTTTCTCTAGAAAGCTAGCCGTCTGAACAGAAATGGAGAAATATCGACACCTTTAACAGTGTAGTGTGATGACAAGTGTGCAGTGTTAATCACACAGACTTGTTTCTCTCCAATGTTTTTTGAGTAATAATGTCCATTAAGGTCACTGTAACAGCAGAAAAAGAACAAGATGAGTAAATCAGTCTGTGAAACATAAAAATAAACTCTTTTCTTTTTTAGACTTAAAGGCTTCAAAGATTCTGAAATAAAAACTGTTAATACTGAAACAAAATGAACATGTGGCTTGAAGTATTTTCTCCAATGCCATCATCACAGATATTGAATAGATTATTGAAATGCATCCTTTATGGCAACAGTTACAGGAAAAGGAAATAAAATTAACCATAGCTTCCAAAATTCTGCAGAGAAGTTCAGCTAGTTTTGTGTCATTTAAACTGAATCACCTAAAAACCACACCATGGTACATACGTCTCTGGTCAGTTCCGTTATCCTCCTCCTCCAGAGGATATTCCAATTCATCCCTGCCTCAAGAATGCTTTTTCCTCCAGCAGTCCCAAAATACAATATGCAGAGCACATACTCTGTCCATCCTTGAGTAAGGTTAAGAAGCTTCTGGTCTCAGGCGGTGTCTGCCATCAAATGATCCCTGCAGCACCTCTGTAACCTTTTCAAACAACCCACAGAGAAGTCTGGTTTCTTCTTCAAACTTCTTTCCGTCTTGATTAAGGACTCGACAGGGCCTATCGTGAATATCTTCACGACCGTGAGCAGTGCAAGGCAAACCGATGCTGATTAACAGGCGGGACCCTCTTTGATCAAAGGGGCCAGGTGACCCGCAAGACTGGAAGCCATCCACCTGCAGCTGGAACTCTATTCCCCAAAAATTCAAGGCCTCTTTCTATCCTCCTCTGGTTTATCTCTTTTTAGCAATAAGCCATGGTGTGACTCCCTTGAGATGACAAAAGGAAACGATTCAGAAGCTGGAATCAAAGGTCACCGTGAGCAGCCACTTAGCACGTGACGTGATCACACAACAAGCAGGTTTGGCACACAAACTCATGCTTTTAGTCCGTACAAGCAGATATGGTGGCATGAATCAGTGAAGTGTTTAAGATGGATATGGAAGCCAAGTCAGTAAACTCCAACGGCAGCTGGTATGGTACATTTCATAGCATTTTGCTCTTATTTGGTCACAATTTCTTGTAAACTAAGTTGTTCATGGCACTCATTGTCCATGCAGGTCCAAAAGCCAAAATATAAGAATTTACAGAAATAATCAGATTTCTATTATTGATCGTTGTATCGAGATCTCTCCCTCATTAGAGAGAGAATCTTTGCAGGTTTACCCTGCAGTTACATATCATCTAACTGCAGATGTAAGCGAAAAAAAGATGTACACATGGACTATTGCAAACAAGTAGAAGCAGCTACATGTAAACATATCTCAGACTTGTAAAATCAAATTTTCAGTTTTCAACTATAAATACAAAAAGTGGAGCACTATATACACAACTTCATGCTTGTAAGGTTAGATTCATCACTGCAGAGACAAAAAGAGATACAGATTAATCAAATTAGTAAATCGGTATTTCAGATTTCTGTTCCAAATACACAGATATGGCAGAGTTGCAAATACGGATAGTTATTTCCTCAGCACCAGCTATTCTTCAGAGATAAATGCACCCAGGGTTTCACTTATGCTTTATGTTTTCTAATGTATTACACACCAGTACCCCTCCACCTACATTATTCTGAATGCTATGTTTTTAAATCTAGCACTGTCTAGGTTAAATCTTTACTAAAATAATGTTGCCCATTAACATTAACATACAACATAACAACCAGGAGAATGTATTGAAGAATAGAAAGGTAAGGCAAAGAGAAGGGCAGGATGCGGATGCACTGTTCTTCTAGATATCCCAGAAAAATAATATCATAATAGATCAGTATAAATATTTGATAAAAATGCCATATCCATGAGCTTTTATAAAGAATGGGAAGCAGTGATCATGTGCAGAAACCAAAGGATGTGTGAGTCTTCATATGAAAGAGAAAAGTCTTGGACTTTCCAGAAATCTAACGCCAACTGTTTCTACAACACTGCCTCGGTGAGTTATTACTTCTACGTACATTACAACCTCGTCACACCACTACTGTCATGGAGAGGTCTGATTTTGCATTGCTGCATACATCTGTCTAAGAGGCTCTGAAGTATATCCTGAAACTGTTCAGTATGACTGTGACAGGCTTTTCTGCGTGCCAAGGACGTACTGCCCCCAGAAAGAAAAAGCTCTGCCCATCCTACCTTTTGCCAACAGCCAGGCATTGGTAATCCGTCAGGACCCTGTTTCAAGGGAAGGGGGGGGGGGGGGGGAAGAGCATAGTTAAGTTTGATAGGATAGATATTCCACCAATGTCTGTTAGAACAGCTGAAGCAGCTCTGACTTTATCTAATAAGCAGCTACTGGTTCCTAACTTACTTTCCCTCTTGTTCTTAAGGTGAAGGAAAAGCCAAAGGAGAGAAGGTTTACACTGTGCACCTCTCTGCCGTAAAGACTTTTTTTCCCCTAAATCATTAGAACATCTTCATCAGTTTCTTATTGCTGTTAGAGCTCAGGCTGCATATTATTTAAAATATAATCTGTTATTCACAATAATTTGAGGCTGAATGTACAAGGTCAGTGAGCAAAAAAATATTATCACTTTTATCTGGAGGGTATTGTGTTTTATGGGCCCCTAGTACAAAGTTAACCCAGTGATAAGATAGCAAGACTCAAATTTGAGTAGGATCTTTTCTGTTCACTTTCATTCTTAGCTTTTGAATGAAGCAGCAAAATCATGAGGCCTGAACATACCTCAAGAGACACAGCGGAAGAAAACATCAGTGGTGGGAGCAGGGCAGTACGGCAGCACTGATTATTTCATCTCTTGGACAATATGGCCATCTAATTTCTTCTTATGTTAGCGAGAGTCACTCCGTTTCTTTTCTGTCACCACCCTACTTTCACATATCTCCATGCGTCCAGTAAGATCAGTAACTTTTGACCACAGTCATACTGGTTTTCATGGAACTAATTCCAACTTAAATGGCTATACAGAGCTTATCCAGAGAGTTACATGCTCAGAATTAGGAGCACATACCATGTTACTAGACTATACATGAGCAGAAAAAAAGATCAGACCTTGACATTTTTAGAATATAGAATAACAACACTTATTATGTGAATTTACACATGAAGATAGTGGTTAATGAGAATTTTTGAATGTGCTTGCATGTAATCTGATGGGAATGGCTTGCTGCCTAAAGCAAGAAACAGTGCTGTTTGCTTAGCAGCTTATTGTAGTAATTACCTATGAACAGAATATTTTTCATCCATCAATGATTGTTAGTGAATCTCCAGATATAAATGATAATACAGAGACAGAGAAACATTTTTAAATTACAAAAGCATGCTTGATTATCCCCAACAAAATATGAGATATGGTTACCATTAATTGGAAGCAAACAAAATGGACTATGGAATAATCTTAATGGACTATGTATTTAAGATTAAAATCCATTGACTTCAAATTAGAAGTGCTATAATTGAAATAAAATTTACTTAATTTAACATTCATCTTAGAGAACCGTGCTTAACCACCAAACAATATCAGAACATGCAGATCAAATTTTACTGTGAACAATTAAAAAGAAAAATCTTCCTTGTATCTTTAAGAAATGTGTATGTACTGTTCTTTTTTTCTTTTCTTTTTTTTTTTTTAAATGGAAAATAACTTAAACTTACTTTGCCATTAAATAAAAATCACTGTTGCCAGATTGGTACAAGGGAGAGGGTCAACAAGGAGCATTTTAGTATAGGTGGGAACTTGAATTCATGCTAACATAGGGTGGGGAGTGTCGTGTGTATTCCAGGAAGGTAAGTTCCAAGGGTAAGACCATTAAATTGAAGACGTTAAATAACAAAGACAGTGAGGGTTTGGGCTGCAGACCGTTATCTTCTTACAAAACTAAGGTAAGCTTTTCATTTCCAGATCTGTTTGAATACTATTTGATGAACAGGCCAGACACCAAAAATATTACTTGTGTAAGGTCTGGGAGATCAGGCTCCAGCTTGGCTTACTGGAAACCTACGACTTGATTTTTAGAAATAATATTTACATAATTCTGCACATGACTCTCATTTTGGCCAAATCCTGAAAACATGCACTTAAGACTGCATGGATTTGAAAGGAAGTCCAGGGTGCGGAGTAGCTCTTGAACAGGCTAGGGTGAAGAACTGAGCCAGTGCAGACAAAAGTCATCAGACTTGATTAGAAGTAGACATTGTGCTGGATTTCTACAAAGACTTGCGTTCAGGGTGAGTAAGGCAATAGGTATTTTGTGAGGAAAATAACAAACCAACGATTCTCAGGGAAAATGTAGGAAGGACACAAACTTATAAATTGCCATGTGATGTGGGAGCAAACTGCTGAGAGTTAGGTTTGAGGTGTCAACAAAAATGTGTGTTCTCTCATTGCGGTTATGATCACCGAAGCAGCTGGTTTGTTCATGCACATGCATGTGTTACGTGACTAATGTAAAGTCAGCTCAGAAAAACATCACTTTACATTGATAATGGCTGACTACAAACAAAGGAACCACATGCAGGGTTGGTAGGAAAGAGAAATACTGTACCAATTGGCAAGGGGCATCCAGCCCATCCAGGCCAGGCTGGCCTGGCTCCCCTTTTTCCCCCTTAATTCCACGGAATCCCTGTTTGTAAAGATTAACTTGCAATGTTACTGTCAAGGAAATGCCTTCAGTAATGACTTAGCTGGAGCGAACAAATAACAACAGAGAGGCAAGAGGAGCAAGCTGACCACTGTGATGTGATTTCAGCCACCACCCATCTGACTGGCACATCCCAAATTTGGTTCCTTTCCAGCATGTTTGGCAGAAAGTAATGAAAAAAACCACCAACAAACCCCACAAATTTAGCCTGAAGGTCTTAAGTCTGGTGCTTTAAACCAAATTAGGAGGTTGACAAACAAAGTCTGCTCCAGAATTTGCCAGGACTTGAGATAAGGCTGCGTTAACAAAGGGCAACAGGTGACCCAGTAGCTGGTGCTTGTTCCTCTCCCCTCATTTCTTATTCCATCAGTCTACAGCAGGACGATCGATTGTCCAATACACAAGTGAGACGTACCAATGGGCAAGGTGCATCTAATCCAGGAGCACCCTGTTCTCCTTTCTCCCCTTTAGGCCCCTTTTTGCCTTTCTTTCCCTTTTCCCCCTGTGGATACAACGGTTCGGATAAAACAAGTTTCATTCTTTTGGAAAAAAATTAAAGCAAGATTGGTGTAAAAGTTTGGGGTTTTCTTTTTAAGCCAATGGAGAGCTGAAAGGACACTTACCACTGTGTTCTGGTTTGGATGGTGCATTATGTGGAAAAATAAATTATATGATCACAAGCAAGAACTGAAATCAGTCGGTATTAGTTTGTGTTGGTATTTTATATCAGTATTATGAATGTTTTGAATCCTAGAACAGGGCTTGAAATCATTGATTTCCTGAGACAGAGGCAAATCTGCAAATCCCCCCAATCCACAGTCCAAAATAAGCGGTCTCCTATTTGTTCTAAGTGATAGCACTGAGGTGCACACACAATAAGCGGAATTTGTCAGCTTCCCTAGAAGATTTGTCACTAGTCAGAAGTAAGAGCAGAGTACATCAGCATAGTGGCACGGATGCTTCGCAGGGACAGCTGGTCTCTGGCTAAATTCTGTCAACTTCCATGGTGTCACGTCAAGGGTGAACTTGCCCTGGAGCATCCTTTGCTGAACTGACCCTTTGCACTCTGGTAAGAGTTTGGGACAAATCCTGTTCTCAGTGGTGTCTACTGAAACCCACAGACATCACTGAGGGTGCAGTCCTGTCACTCCGAATACAACACGACCATTTCAAACCCTGTTACAGGAATCAAAACATTCGAACTGCTTGATGGAGAGGTGCTATGACACTTTCAATGATTTCGTAATGTCTTGGCATCATAAAGTAATCAGAAGTGAAAATTAGATTCTTTATTTAAATATTCCAACATTTAAATGTTTTCTCTACTGCAGGCAATGTTTTGTCTACTTATTTTACGAAAACTCAGTCCTTTGATTTCACACTGAGTTTTCTTTTTAAATGTAAAACTTCCCATGCTTTAATTACTTATGGAAGTGAGTTGACTCCCCTCAACAAAGCTACCTGTAAAGATGACCTCACCTTCAAGCAGTATAAGATGTTTAGAGTTCATTTTATAATTGATTTCACACCAGTGGATCACAATGGTAAATGAGTTTCAAGTTTGCTCTCAATTTCACAAAAATCAGAAAAGGTTCTGTTAAAAAAAAAAAAACAAATTGGACTAGGATTGTAAAAATGGGATAGGAAGGATGAGTAAATCAGGAATATCACAAAGAAATGGGAAAAATAGTCATAGGAAAATTAGTATGACATTGGAGAACCAGCAAGCGAGGTTGTGGCTATTGGGAGGATTTAATTTGTGAGGAAAAGGGTAAAAAAGACAGAGGAATTGTAAGGAATGAAGGTAGAAGGAGAAGGAAGGAATGCCCCTTTGGAAAGACAGACGGATTTTGGTGAAGCGTAGTAAATAGACATTTAACTAGTTCCACACCAGTACAGAAAGACTTAATCCATTAACAAGAGAGAAAAAACGTTTTTACACAATTAAAAAATAATAAGCTATATAATATTTAAAAAAGGGAGGAAAGCACATTATTCATTTAATATCATAGCATACATTCAAACGAAAAAATCTTTTCCATGAACAAAACATACTGCGTTCATGACACAATAGGAGGAATGTTTCTTGTCTATCTTTTCTGTGTGCCAAAAAGTCGCAGGATAATATTTAGGAAAACAGCAACCCAAACATTACCCTTCTTTACCAAATTATAAGATTGTGATGTAAAAAAATGCCCACGAGTCAGGAGCTGTAAGTTGGCTAAGTTTTCATCTTAAACCTACAAACATAACAGCATAGCACAGAAGCCCAACTGTTTCAGGGTCAAATCTCATGTTACTTGTGCTCGATGTTTCACCAATATATTTGCTGTCTGTAAGCACAGAGCATGGACATACTCCAAAAATGATTCTGAAAATGGACAATACAGTTTGGTTTCTGACTCTTTTTTGTATCTTTAGGACTTGTATTTCTTTAACTTGTTGTGTTACAAGTGGGCAGATAACTATTTGAACTTCCAGTTTTGCAGGGCAAACCTATGATCTTATTCAAACCAATGCAGCGGTCATCTGTGTAGAGAATAGTCTGTTTTTCCTGAGTACTTTACTACTTTTTCCACGGACTGAGTTCTTGTCTTTTAATCTTCACCTCCTTACCCTGAACTATAGAGATCCACAGGAGATATGGAGAATCTACATCTGATGAAGATTAAAGGAAAATTCCTTCCTGCCCTTCCTCAGTGCCTAGAGAAATACAAATTTGCGGCACTTCCGTAACACCGTTATGGTTGGAACAATCTCCAGTCCTCACATGCACAAATTTTCGTCAATGAAGAGTGTAGGGGGAAAAGGATTATGTCTTCCCAGCCACCGTTGTGATACATCATACTCCTCTGTCAATATTTATAACAAGAGACACAACTGCACATTTGGGATCAGGGCCCCCTTCCCTCCCTCTCCCCACAACACAATCTCTACCTTTTGTTAAAGGTTATTCCTTTTGAAAAGGAATTTTTTTTCTATTCATACAACTCGAAAATACAAAATCAATTGTACAAGCCTTTTTTGTGCTGAGTGCTCCTGGACTATAATTTTATATGAGTAATCACAGCTACAACACTTTTAAAAATTATTTTTACAGCCAAGTTAAGCAGACATTATAATGTAAACACTGACTTGCTTCCACTGTAGCAGAACTACTGACAGGCTAAAATAAAAATCATCAGTCTAGGACTCATCTCAGACTGAAGGAGTAAAGATTTATTCCCTGCCTATCATAGCATGTCTGAAAAAAACAAGTGTCACTGGTTCTCAGTAGAATGTTAGTAATGGTATATATTTTTGCCATGCAATTTGAATTCAGTTTCTTAACTAGAAACTCGCTAATCTCAACTTGTGCGATGTCAGTCTAACAGCCAATACTGTAAGGAATATTTAAAAACCAAGAAATCATGAGCTGGACCCTCAACTTATAAACTGGTTTATCTCTGTTGAAATGGGTGCTCTTACACCAGTTAGGGTCTCTTCTCCCAAGTAACAAGCGATAGGACGAGAGGAAATGGCCTCAAGTTGCGCCAAGGGAGGTTTAGACTGGACAGTAGGAAAAACTTCTTTACTGAAAGAGTGGTCAGGCCTTGGAACAGGCTGCCCAGGGAAGTGGTTGAGTCACCATTCCTGGAAGTATTTAAAAGACGTGTAGATGAGGCGCTTAGGGACATGGTTTAGTGGGCATGGTGGTGGTGGGTTAACGGTTGGACTTGATGATCTTAGAGGTCTTTTCCAACCTTAATGATTCTATGATTCTATGATTCTATAGATAATTAGTAATTTACATAAGGAAAAACATCAGAACTGAGAAAATTTGTTATAACGAAAGCTTCTATTAATTGCATTATTTTGTGTCTTTCGAGAGTCAGCCTTCCATTTGGAAAAGGAACTATTGGTGCAGCTAAGGTGGTTTTGGTGAAACCAGTTTACTTGCAAGATACAAGTATTCCCTCATTTACAGAAAAAATGTGTCAAAACTGTGCAACAGAAGTCTGTTTCACAGAGGTCTCAGCTGTATCTTCCCTGATGTTTCACTGAGAAAGACCTTCCTTTGCCTTCTAATTTTGTTTGAATGTTCTGAGAATTTTTAAGGCAGAGATTCCATCTCCATTTTCACTCTATAGACTTCCTGGCAATCCTCTTAATCCGAAAGCCCGTAAGATAACATGGTTTCTGAAATATCTATCAGACTTGCTAAGTACTTTATCCCATGCATTCTCCTCAAGAAACAGGTTTCGCCTTTTCCTGAATTTTTAGGGGGTGGAGGACTAGACTTCCTAGGAGATGAGTCCTGCAGCCCAAGAGAACAAGGCTACACAGGCAGCCTCAATCGCAACTGAACTCCAGGAAGAGCCTAACTGTGCCTTGTGGCCACACACAATTCCCTCGCCCTCTTGCAACTGTGTTTGAGCTATTTAGTCAGTCTCTGGGAACAATGAACTAATACCCAAAAGCAGCATGCTGGACTCTAGGACATTTAAATATTTTTACATCCTGAGTGCAAGAATCTCAGCTGCTGCATTTTCACATGATATATTTATATAAGCCAACTGTTTTACCAGCTTTCCAGCTTTTCTTCCAGAGATCTTCTGGGGCTCTGGTGGCTGTATTTTGTCTGCCTATCTCTAGCTGTACATGGAAACACAGACTCAGAAGGTCTGGTTGGAAGGGACTTCTGGAGGTCGCCTAGTCTAACCTCCCATCCTGAGCAGGACGATTCCTGACCCTAGATAAGGTCAGACCAGGCCAGGTCCTGCAGTCCTCCATGGCCAGTGGTTCAGCCACCTCTCAGGGTAAACTGTCCCAGTGCCGTGCTGCCCTCCTAGTGAACAAGGTTTTCCTAATAGCCACTCTGAACCTCCCAGGAGCAGCCTGTGGTCCTGTGTTTTCCCATGTGCCATTACCCAGAAGAGTTTTGCTCCATCATCTTTGTTTCTCCCCTTCAAGGAGTTTGGCCTCCTCTTTGTCAGACTAAGCCAGTCCACCTCCTTCAACCTCTTCTATCAATTACGTGTGCCCCAGGCCCCTGCTAGCTTGGTAGCCTTCTTCCTCTCCAATTTCTCAAGTTTTTCTTGAACTGGGACGCTCAAAATTTCATCTGCAGTATTCAAGCAACCTCACCAGGATTGATTAGAGAGGGGTAATAACTTATTTTAATTTTCTGGACACAACCCTTCTAATGTATCCCAATATGTGACCATACTGTTAAGCTCATTCGATTTGGCACCTACTATAACTCCCACTTAGCACAGGCCAGCCATTTTGCCAGTCATCTATCAGAGCTGGCAGTTATCAGTTGCACCTTTCTACTGGTAACTGCTCTCAAAAAGGAAAGCTGTTCACTTGTGACAGATAGACCTGTAGTCTTTGTCAGCAAGCAGGAGCTCACCATTCATTGTGATTACTCTGCCGGGTCAGACACTGCCTTTATAATATTCATAGAGCACCTCCTCAAGCAACAGTTGTTCTGCAAAATCAGTACCTTACCAGTGATCTCTGACCTCAAAATAAGCAACATAACAAGGGACAGAAGGGAAAGATACATTTCATAGTACCCTTATCAATGCATTCTTGGGAAGTGTTCTGCCTGACAGTATTAAGAAAAAGAGATTAACTCAGCCAGCCACTTTTTAACCCTGCTGCTTGTTTAAGATACTGTGATGGGAAGTGGACCTAGTATAACACGTCAGCTAGGCAAAAGCAGTTGTCTGAACTAGAAAAATCACCTGTTGCGTGTATGGACTTTTACATTAAGTGGCTTGGTGTGAGTGCTAATTCATCAGTTTTAGCAACTGGGCACTGTGTTGGTTAGAAATAGGGGAGATTTGCTCATGAGCTTTCTCTGCACGCTTTCTCTACTTTTTACTAAACATATTTCCAAGTCACTGTGTCTGAACAGTGAAAATGAAGTTAGGCTGCCTCTGTTAACTTCACTGTCTAGTCGGTTTACCAGAATGGTAGAGTATGTGATTTAATTTCAATCCACAAGTATCACAAAGTACTTAATTGTAAATAAGACATTGCCAAAAATAAAAATTTAAACAGTTCCTGTCCTTATCCATTTGGTGTGGGACAGGTAGTGTGTACAGGCGTGGTACACTAGGATCGACAGTTATACTGCAAATACTCCCAAGGAACAAAGCTGGGGTCTTCAGTATAAAATTACTACTACAATGACAGATTTCAGTGATGTCTGCATTAAAAATTTTAGGCTGACAAGGATTTTCAACAAGCGTAGGATGGATTGGAGAAAATGAGCCTAAAAACAAGCTGTGCTTTGGGACATGTTGATATTACTAGTTCTGTGCATAAATTTTCGTGGTTTTTCATGATTTTGCTTAGCATGTATCCGTGACCTGGCACACAGTAAAAATAAAGATAAGTTTTAATGGACAATTTATAGCATAAAGACAGCAGAGCTGACTAGGCTGAAGAATCAAGCAACAGTAATAACACTGTGGTCACCTTTTCTCCCTTTTCTCCTATATCACCCTTTTCTCCTCGAGGACCAGGGAAACCCTATAAAAACAAAATGGACAAAGATAGGTCGACTTCTATTCACATGCAGGTTAAGCTTTCAAATACTCTTGGAAAACATAAAAAAAGATTATTTCATACATGCTTTGTATGTATATGTGTGTTATGTGTGTGCGCACATGCATGCACACAAAAGCATGTGAGACACGCAAGTCACAGTGCTTGGTAGAGTCATTTTGCCAGCAATGGAAAGAAATCATATCACTCAAAATGGCAATAGTCCATGCTATGTAGCATATGTGCGTTCTGGAAAAGACTCCTCCAAGTTAGAGATTTCAGTGTAGGACTAGAGGAAAAGGCTTTCAGTAAGTCTTTTTAGCATGCCAAAGAAAGAGCCTATATTTTGAAATGTATGCCTTACAGGTTATGGAATTATTCTCTTTAATTGAATTTACTTAAACAAATGTTAGTGACTCCTTGTTCTTCTACGACTGAGTCACAAGTCTGAATATTTTCTTACCAAGAGCAGTTTTTCTGCCTATTGACATCCAAAGGACCAACTACTTGTATTACTAAGCACTATATCTGGTGGGGTCTGTTGAGAAGGACTGTATATTGCAAAATCTTTGTCCTCTTTATCATAGAGAAAGAGCAAATGCAGCGTTTAGCGCACTCTCTGTATGCACTGCATGCACACTAAATGGAAACAAAGGTGGTGCACTCAGTAAGCTGTTTCCTGAAAGATGCTTACCTACCATTAAGAGTGTATTGGTCATACATATTACTTACATCAAGGCCAGGCTCGCCATCTTTGCCCTGCCAAAGAACCATATAAAGTACATTAGCGTCCCTAAGCTGTGATACCAACGGCCGCCTTGATGCCCGACTTCTGCGCTCCCTCCATACAGTGGTACCCCATGTTGTTAAGGCTGTACACACAGCATTGCCGTTAGTGAAGGACATTTCTGTCAGTGTTTAACATTTCCAGGAACTGATAACTTGACTGTAAAATTTTGCTTGACTATAAAATTTTGTTTGTACGCAGATTCCAGGAGCAAGCTAAAAATACAGAAAAGCCTATCATTTTTCATTTTTAGTTCACAGGAAGGGGAAACAGAAATTGGATTTTTTTTATTTAACTCACAAAAGTGACCCTCAGCTAAACATGCACTGCAAACTAATTTAACACTCCACAGAGCCTGAAAAACTGTCTCTAGTCATTGACTCCTGATCCAATTAAACCACGAGTCTGTACTCCAGCTTAAATTAATTAATCAAACAGCTTAGACTGGAGAGGATATGGAAACATTGTAAGTCTCTTGCAAAGGTTGGTTGTGCCTGGCCAAGCACATTTACCTGGCTTTTCTTGTGTCAAAGTACAGAACAGACAGAAATGAAAAAAAAACTGGTCTCTGAAGAGTCAAGCAAAACAAAAATAAAATGGCAAAGTAGCCTTGCAGCACGGAAATCCAAGCAGCTTATTGATATTAAGAAAATCACAGCTTTCCACAATTCATCCTGAGCTCCTGCCGCTCTCGCGTGGTCCCCAGACAGCTGATGGCCACCGGCTGCAGAAACAGGAGCACCTGAATTCTGAATTTCCTCTCTCTTGCGGGTTCATGTCAGGTCTGTTTCATTACTCCATGACCACATGCATGGGTAGGAATCTAAGTCTGTTATACACACCAGTGACCTTGCACTGTCAGGGATTATTATCTATCTTTGCCTTTTCCAACTAATTGTATTGCTAGGTGAAAAGCAGTCATAAAGCACACAAAGTTTAATCAAGGAGTGATGAAAAGCTCAATGTGTACAAACTACGTGCAACTTACAGGCAAGCCGTATGGTCCTCTGGGTCCAGGGTCACCTACAGTTCCCTTTTCACCCTAAGAAAAGATTACAGAACAAGCAAACAAAACCATTGTCTATCTTAGATAGAAATGATGTCTATCAAGTGCTTTAGGTTAAAGTTTATGCATTCCTAAATCTTTTGAGTGAAAAATATGCAAGCTCATTTATTTTTATTAAATGATTAAGGGGGCAAAGAGAAGGTGTGTATTTCTTTCTGGGCAAAATGACTTTTCAGGCATATGATATTACATTTACTTTCAAATCCACTAGTAACTGAAAATATTTTTCAAATTGAACTTGCACCGATTTCAATTTTTAGCTTGTAACAGCTGCAACATCGCGCTCAGTAAAAATCCAATGTTGTAATGAAAACTGAGGATATACAGCATCAAGCTCCAGCACAGCAGCTGAGATGCGACACAGGGACAAGCTTGTATTTAAGCAGGCAATGCTATTAACAGTGACATTGTGAAGATTATCCCATGCACTGTACTGTGTTGCTAACTGCTCTATTGGATTCTAGATTAGTGATGTAAATACCCTGGTTTATTAAATCAAAACTGTATTAATGTGCAAGACAAACAAGTGCAGAGATTATTCCAGAAGTTTGATCTCATTCTGCACTAAAATCCACAGAAAAATTACCAGTTTCCTGAGGGGTGCTACCAAAATCATTTTGCAAGCTTAATATAGAGCAAACTTTTCCAAACGAAATGAAATTTCAAGGCGACAAATTTCAGGCTGACAGTGGTAATCACCTTTGCTCTCCAATTGTTCTTCATCAGGATTGATATGGAGTTAAACTTCCTGAGTCAGCCAACGTTAGCCCATGCAACTGTGAGCACAGCCCTCTGTGAGCTTGCTGGGGAGGCAGGGCTGGTAAGTAGGTGCGGGCAGCAGTCTTGTTTCAGACTGTGGTGCTCTTTCTTCTAAATAAAATCCAGCAGAAAAGCCATACTCTCTTGAGAGAACTAAACCGCTCGAAGTGTTGATGAGATTAATAAAAAAAGTCCTGACCACCTCTAGTTTTCAAAGCTCCTACTCTGGATTTGTTACGTAGGGTTATTTGGATCCCCTCTTCACCTCCTTTCCTTAACATAACCTAATGCAAAGCTTCGTGCGAGGCTCCTGGCGTACAGAAGTGCTGTGTTTCATCCTAGCAATTGCTCTTGAGAAAATTCTGTGTACAAGATCCTCTAAAAATCTGGGTTATTTACTACTCATTATTAATTCATTATTATTAAAAGCACAAGACAGAGAGGTAGATGTGTGCCTAATTAATAATGGTGATCATCAGCACAGCCAAGTCCCTTAGCACAGCTCTGAAAATGGGCTGCTAAGTCTCCATTTTATTGACTGTATTGATAATACAAAAAAGCAGGCACCAGAATGAGTCTGAATCTGTTGTTGAATAATCGCAGCAGTAAGGAGTATGTCAGAGTAACTGACGTTTGATCTATTTTAGATACTTCATATTTTTACACAGGTGGACACTGTCTATACTCACTTTAGTCTAATGGTGATTAGATGTGTAATGTCTGATCTTTCTGGGTTCTGTTAATCTCCAGCCATTTCTAAGCAGCACTTAGGCTGGATGCCCTTGCAGAACAATAGGAGGTCTTGGGAAGTAACAGCTGATTTTCAAAACAGTAAATCCCTCACAGCTTTAAAACTTTCTGCTGAGAAGAAACTAATGTGCTGACCTATGTATATAACAGCTACAAAACTCTTTGATCAATACTTGAAATATGTCAAGGCTAGTTAAGTATCTTTTTCTAAAATCCTCAACAGCAAAGACGACTGTACAGATTCCTCTCAAGACAGGCCTATAACGTTGCTAAACATATGGTAGACATAAAGATACTGAATGTATCAGTCCAGGAAATAATCTCATCTGTTATGTAAGAATATATATTTAGAGAAATGTATCTCACAATTTTTTGCCTCCAATACAAAGCACATGCTCAAATGTGTTTGGAGTATCAGATGGATGAGGTCCTGAATGTTTATGGATTATATAAGATTGATGGACTGTCACGGCTATACTGCCCTCAGCCATCACCATAAAGCATTTCCTTCAGGGAAATAGACATTCGCAAACTTCAAGAAGGTTTTTAATATCTTTTTGTAAGACAATTCATCAGTGCCCAAAGAACAGAAACCATAGCCTTTGTTTTCGCCTCCTACTTCACTTCAGTCTGTTGAATCATGGGTGAATATGAACTACCAGTTGCATGACTAAAGCTGCATAATTGGTGTCTCCATTAAGATTGATACGGAGGTTTCATAACACTGTCATGGTGACAAACATTTTAACCAAATTAAAGAGAATGCACTTTCCCTCCCAGTACAGAATGTGTATAGTGATAACAGTGTTGCACAGGCTGCACATCTGAGAGCTCCAAACCACGCTCAAAACCAGGTCTTTGCCATCAAGGCAAGAGTTTCAGGAAATTAGCATTTCATTAATTTTGTCTTTCAGCTTCTTTTAGATGGACAAAAAGTTGGATACACATTATGCCTGTCATTACCTTTCAGGTTTACATATCCCCTTTCACTAGTAGTACTTTAAATTGTTTATCTGTTTACCAATGTTCTCTATTTTCTCTCAAGACAATATATAAATGAGATCAATAGGTACACAGCCAGATTCAGAGGCCTACTATGATCAACTCCTCCATTTAATGAAGATGGTCTCAGTAAAAGCTCTCTAAGCACCTAGCAAAATGGTATTTTCAATAGCCGAAGAATTTATTAAGGACTGTAAGACACCAGCCTAATAAATTATATTAATTCACACTATTAATTACCATTGCTGTTTCTACCAAAAGAAATGCACAAAAGCACAGTATTGGAATGTTCACCACTATCATGTTTCAGGAAGTGTTAAATCCTGTGTTAGCTTTTAATAATCAATGAACAGTTTAAAGTTTAGAGAGAAATGGTTAAGCTCATACAGTGAGTTAATAGCGCATTTGTTCTAAAATTCATGTTTTCCTATTTTCTAGTGACATGCACTATTTTCCTAGTCTACTTTCTCACAGTCTAAGTAAGTTTTGTATAAAGACTGTCTGATGTTTTCTATTTTAATTAAATAGCTAAATTGGAAACAAACCAACCAACCCTAATTTGCACAACAGTCCGTTCTACCTAAGAAGAGTAATTCAGCATTGCCTCAAATGCAGCCTATGCAACAATGAATCCATGATTTCTACAGAAGAAATCACTAGGCTTCAATTTGATTATACTTGCCTTCCTTAACTTTTAAGGAGACATAAATATATAGTGACCAGCAATTTACCTGTATTCTCTTACAGTAAGATTGTCTTTCCAAATTTTAAGTAATGTGGATTTAAGAACGTGATTATGTTTCACATTAGGAATCCCTAGTGCTCTTTTAGGTTAATATTGGCCCGAGGTTTTTCTTATCAGTATGGACAAAATGTCATCCTGTCCAGTGACAGTGAGCAGTGGCACTATGCACCATTTTTAATTAAAAGGCAAAGTCTGAAATCTGCAGGCAAAAATGTTTTCCTCCTGCTTTCACAGGAACAAGTTCAAGAGTTGCAAATGCAAGTTGTAAAACTGCATTAAAACCACATGATTTGTTATTTAGATAACAAGACATATATCAACACCAGGCACCTGTTAGATAACTATGCTACAAACAACTTTTCCTCCCAAGCAGTATTGAATGATTAAATGAACAATTACAGCAATAATCTTGCTAGTTGATTGCTTGGGAAAAAACCCTTCCATCTTTCTTGTGAACTTCCTCCCATTCATTTAGCTACACAGAAAATGGTGGGTGTGCAGGAATTTCTTGCACACCTTAGCTTCTATATTTTTGCAAATCTGTCCCTCTATGCTCATGCAATTATTGAATCGATTTACATCGCAGCAGTTCCTATCCCCTTTGTAACTACTACTTGTCAACAGCCATGGCTGATTCTAGATCCAGCTGTATGACTTATTATGACCTTGGATACTTTCATATGAAAAGACAATTATAGTTAACTTCCATACATTAGAAGAACAGTTTATATTATAGCACATTGTTTTTGAAAGAAATTTCAACTGGTAGTACATACACATATCCTTCAAGATGAAAGCTCATAATGCAAGAATAAAATGTACAGTATTTATATATGCTTCTACCTGTATATTTCATCTGAATTATTTCCTGAAGTTCAGAAGATGATGTTCAACTCTCTTTTCACAGAGTTGATAGAAAAAAAAGTTATGTCCTAGTTGAAAAAAAGACTTGAATCTGTAATCCCCTAGGAAAAAAAGAAAAATACCCAAGTTCTTCAGACAGTTAACTGGCCTGAGTGGTAACTACAGTCTACTGTTCCTACTTTGGACTATGCTGCATGTCTTGTATTTATTTCTCAACACACAGCTCTGTAAAAATGAATCATCAAGTCACGCATACCTTTCTCAGATGTACTGCTGTTAAAGCTAACTGGACCTGTGCCATATGGCTGCGTCCTTAATACAGCAAGTCTGAAGTCGCTTTAGCACAGCGTTTTGTGAAAGCGAGAAATTCAAAGAGACAAAATTCTGGGCTAGCAACTCCATGGAGGTTTTAGTTAGTATAAGGTATCGTCTTTTGTTTTGTTGTACAAGTTGATCGTTGTATTGTTGAAGATGACAGGCTCACAGTTAAAGATTAAGGTCCCTATCCTATTTCCATTGGAGAAAATTTACTGTGAATATTTCAAATGAAATAGGAGGGCTCCTATCTTCTAAGCTTAAAAAAAAAAAGGAAGAAAAGTTTAAATTTTATAGAGGCTAGAGAATTTTTTTGAAGATAAAACATTCAAGTGCAAAGAGGTGAGAAATACTCATTTTTTTGCCATTGCATACATATATAATCAAATCACACTATCTTCTTTTGTCCCAGTTTGTTCTCTCAGTCCATTTACAGAAAATAATGAAACCAACCAAAATTATGCTCTGTGTAGCACTGTGAACTTGATAGTCCTGTAAGTTTCTTACTGATCAGTCATTACAAAATACTAGCTCCTCTGAAGTTAATGAGTTACAAAATCAACCCTTAAACAGATAATTATCTGTGTAACTAGAATGCATATACAGTTCTGGGCTGATCCTTAAAGAGATGAGATGCTGTTATGTTTAGTAACATCTAGGCACACTATAAGCAAGCATATGACATTTTGCCATTGCGGCTTTGTAAAGAGAAGCACATGGAACATACACTTACTCTGTCTCCTTTAGGACCTGCAGGGCCATGGGGACCAAGTGGGCCATCTACACCCTATGAAAGGAAACGAAGAAGGTAAGAGAGAGGTGTTGTTCTTACAAGTCTTTAGTTTTAATAGCTGTCTTCAAGCCAAGAACTAACATGGAATCAGTCTTCACCGGTTGAAAATTCAGACTTAATTGTGATGGGACTTGGCCAAACAAATCCATTTGGCTTTCAAAACTCCACCTATAAGCTCTCCTGTTATGAGGTAACCCATCTTTCTTCTAGTTAGATTTTACTTTATTCATGGAAGTCATCAGATTTACAAAGATTTTAAATTTATTGAAAGAAATTTTGCCAGGAAAAATGGAAAGATATTTTTTTTTTTTAAAAAACATTGATCATTTTTTAAATTACCTGTTGCAGTGATCAATGGGAATCTTACAGAAGCCTTCCAGTACATAACTCCACTCCTCTTTCACTTTATCCATTTCTTTATCATTATAAAAAGCAAACGATTTAACATTTATGTTTAATATGAGAATGCCTGCGGCAGAACCCCAGCACGTCTGCATCCACTTCACTGATTCCATATTAGCATTGAACAAGTATGTTTTCCTGTGTAAATTAAATCCCTAACCTTACTCAGGAAAATAAGCACCCCAACCAAGGCAGTTGTCCAACCAAAAATCAAAACCAAACTGCCTTTTTAAGATTCAGAGCTCCTTCTACAGAGAATTACATCCTCCTTCCCACACACATTGCCCTAAGAGTCTGCTCAAAGTCCGCTCTTATACAGCATGGAAAATGCCTCCGGCGTTTGGCCTTCCTTCCTCCGTGCAGCGTATGCGTGCGGCCGGTGGAGCCGCTGGAAAGCACACGGACTCGGTAACGAAGAGCAACACGGAAAGACGAGGGACTCACCCGGGGTCCTGGCTTTCCGTCTAAGCCAGATGCTCCCTGTGCAGTTAGGTGGAAGCATGGATGATGGGTACAACACGAATGACAAGAACGTGAGATTAGTAAGCGGTGCTGATGAATAAATATAATTCAAATGTACAGTACAAGTTGTGACAGGGTTCTGGAATGGGTATCAAGTTATTACAGCATGTTAGTTAAAAATTCACATAAAACATCAAGAGCCTGATTCTGTTCTCACATTAGCGTAACATCACTGACCCACCCCTGCCTTCACATCACAGTATATTAGACCAGAGTAATGTCAAGCTATAGGAGTGCTACAAACACCAGATGTTAGGGTGTTTTTGAGCTTTAACATGTAAATATTTACTTTGTAATTTACTTGCATGCTTTCTAATTTGTAAATAACGACAATACTGAATACTGTACTACACAAAGAAAGAAAAATGTATGTTAATCGTGATAGGAAGTATTTAAGTGCAAGAATACTGCATTATGCAGCCAACAAAATCTGGATCCTGACTACAATGGCCTCATTCATTTCCAAGAGCCCAGGAGACCACCACATTTCCTGTTTTCCCAATATACTCCCAGTTCAGAGCACAGTCAAGGGCTGGAAGTGGGTAGCACCCGGCACTTCGGGCTATTTGCTTCAGCATCCTTGGGGACGGGATGACCTCTGGTGGATTTTATGCGAATAACAGAGCAGCAGCGAAAGATCTGCTCGACTATCCCAGCACTGCTGGCAGTAATGCTGGGGTTAGGGGGAACAAAACTATTCGGGACATAGGGAATAATCTGGACCACACACACACACACACAAAAAAACCACAAAAAAAACCTCCCCACCAAACCAAAAACCAAAATAAACCCAAAACTCATTGACGGTGAAAATGAGCCATTTTTAGAAAGCCAAACACTTGGACTTTGCTCCTTAAAATGACATTTAGAAAAAGTAGTAAGCAGGAGCAAGACAAGATCTATACAAATTTGAAAAACCAATGGTATATGTTGCTCTGGGTTAGAACAAACATTTCTGGCAGAACCAAAACTTTCTTCTTCCTTTTAGCCATTTTCAGGGGGTTGGCTCAGACCTCCAAAGCTCCTTCTCTACATAGCTGCAACTGTCAATTTGAAAATGATCTTTTTTTGGAAAATAAATTAAAATTCTCAGTGAAGCTGACCTCGTCCAGAGGCCCTGCGCATAATTCTTGAAAATATTAAATGGAGGGGTTTGGGTTCCTTCGGGTCTTTTTCCTCTATTTTACTATTAACAATGTAATCGCATGGAATAATGCTCACATTAAAAAAAAAAAAAAAAAAGGAAAAATGAACTCTTTTTATGAGGAAAAAAAAACCCTATCTTTTCAGAATGCTTTCAAACACAGAAAGTAAGCAACAAAGTATTTTCTCTTTTGTCAACCTAAATTTTAAGAACCATAATGTTTCCACACGAAAATTTATTTTTAAGGTCCTTCATTTCTTTCTAAGACAAAATTTATGCCAAACACTCAGAATGGGAATTTTCTAAAGAACAAGGCAAAAGTAACAATCCACCATCCCTAATGAATGAGGAAAAAAATAAAACTCCCTAAACCAATTTTTAACTTTCCTCAGTTAGACCTCTCCATTTTAACAGCAGAAGTGCAAACAGAGGAAGAATAACTGAAGAGACAGGGGAAAAAGAAAGATTCCTTTTTTAACGCAAACACCATACAACACTTAAATAACAATATGACTAATGTAATGGGGGTGATGGCATCCTTGTGACACTGAACACTTTCAACTGACACATAACAAAAAAACCTGACAGCACTGGGTGTTACAGGACATTACTTTGGACAATAGCACAGATTTGGGGTAAAACAAAACAAGACTGATGCTCTGCTCTAACATGGTATATTCTATGTATGCTGTTGAGTAAACCAGAGTTGTTCATCAGGAGTAGAAAGAGAAGTTTGTGATTTGCACTGAGATTGAATAGTTGGGTTTTTTTACTTACTGGAAGACCAAGGGGCCCTCTGTCACCCTTTTGACCTGGTTCACCCTTCAATCCTTTAAGACCATTTAACCCTGGTTCACCCTAAACGTAAAAGTATAAATGCCAAATTTTTGGTGCTATAACGGGTGTTTAAGCTGGGATAGAAGAAGCCAGTCTCAGAAATGGCTGCAAATTCCAGTTTGAAACAAGGACACAAATTCAACCTTCTCAGCTTACTGGCAATTTACATACTGATACAGCACGTGGCAAAAGCACTTGGGAGGTGTCTGATGGAGATTTAAAATCTGTGTGAAAAAAACTACAGGAAACTTACGAGTAACATTCTTTTTAATCTTTTCCTAATAATTATCACTATAGTTAGATGGCTTGAATTAAGCGTGAGTTTCAGAGGTTTTTGGAATTTCCTCAAATCCCATAAACCACCCTATGCAGATAATTCAAACTGAAACAAAACTTTCAGAAAAATAAACCTCAAAATGGAAGGTTTCTACAGTGGGATCTCCTGAAAAGTACATTTTTTAAGGAAGCAATATTTTTTCTTACAGCAAACTGGAATTTGCAGCAAAATCTTACATAAAGATATTTTAAACCTTTAAGCATACATAATTAAACAGTGACAAATTAAAAGAAGCAGTATAGGTTATACAATGCCAAGCTATTTGAGAGGTCCATAGTTTCTGTGTTCATACAGAGAAGTTTAAACAACATAAGAAATGGCACTTGTCTTCTTGTGATTGTTAAATTATGCATAGGCTATTACATTAAACATCACTAAGGGGATAATGGTGGGCTTGGAGTTGCCAATAAATCATTCTCGCATCATGAAAAACTACCTCAGCTTGAGGGCTGCCCAGTCATAAAGAGTACTGACCACGCCTGTCTCTTTTGGGAAACAGAAATACTTGGGTATTTCATCCAGGCTGCTCCCCGTGGCCTTGTTCCTAGGTTTCCCTTTGATGTATTATGTTACCTTATATCATATTCTTTTTTTTTTTTTTAAATATGAATAGAGTCTAGTCTGCTTCTTTAAGTAAGTCCAGACATCATCTGCCTGCTTTGCACCCTGCCTAAGTAGCCATTTCTTCATTCTTCTTCTGTTTGACTCGATGTGACTTTCAGAGCGGTAGCACTGAAAACGCTGAAGTTTTGGAAACAGACCTGAGAAATCTCACAAAAGCCTGAGTCTCAGGCCAAAAGTCTGAGGTAAGGCAGGACTGGTGCTAAGATGGAACAGACTTGACTTCAAAAAATGATTTATGACTTAGGCTTCTTGCGCCAAGGTAACACAAACAGTCTCATAACGATTCAAACCTGTGATTTTCTATCTCAAACCTTAAAAAAACAAAACAAACGCCAAAACCTAAACCAAAAAAACCCTCCTCCTCTTACTGATTTTTTGAGAAAGGTGCATGTGATTAGGGAGCCATAGTGATTAAAATGAGCATGCCTGACAACACCACTGGCCCTAATGAATGCTATGCTTTAGTGTCACACTGAATTTTCGTTTACTGGTGATTACTGAATTAAATGGCAAATTAAAATATTCCAACTCTGCCAAAACCTGCTTCCCCCCTCCTGAGCTGTTTTCATGGGCTTAGAGAGTCCCTAGAGTGTATCTTCATGTACTATGCTGTGGAAAATGTTCAAATAGTATTGAAGACCTGCCTGATCAGGGATTCCAGGTTGGAAAACATGAAAATACACACATGAGCTTATGATGGGGAACTTGCCTAATGTGTGAAGGAACTGGTCAGCAAAGTACATGGCACCTAAGAAGGTGAAAGGCCATTCATACTGGAAGTAAGAGATACAAGAGAGCATAAACAAAGAAGAGTTTATTTGACTCCATTTCCTGAGCGTGTAACAGGCTTTTATGTTCAAAAGTAATTCCAATTGCAAGTTCAACGGTGAGTAACTTTCTCATAAACAGGAAACTAAATAATTTAGTGCCACATCACAAATACTAGTACAAAAAATGGATTCAGCCAATGTTCAGGAGAAATACTACTCAGAAACAATCACAGAAAATTTAAAAAGCTTTTAAGCTATCTGTTAACATTAAAATCTGCTTTAAGGTTTAAGAATATCAGAAACATTTATTAAATGAGACATAAGACAAAACATAGCTGCATGCATTAAAGAGCAAAGCATGACACTTTGCAGACATCAAGAACACGACTATTCAAGACAACCATTAATTTACCTTTGGGCCAGGCAGTCCGTGAGGTCCCTGAAAATAAAGATACCATTTTTCATTACAAAAATATGCCACAAATTTATAAGAGTTTGTTGCTTTTATACAAGTTGCACCTGTATTTTCGTCCTCATAAGTGAAATGCAGCTGCCAATAAAGCAACTGTAAACACCTGATTCAGAGAATGAACCAGACCACTAGCACGTTAACACTAACATAGGCAGGTGCAATTGGTTTCTCTACTTCCTATGAATTCTAAGACATGCAGAAAAGGTCCTAAATTAGGTCCCTCTCTAATGGTCACACACCCTCATAGCACTTCTGTTAAGCAGGCATTAAAATGAGAAGAGGGCTTAAGCCCTTTCTAGCCTCACTCTTCCTCCCAAGCTTACCATAGGGCCTGGAGGACCGTGTGGCCCTGGTGGTCCAGGTGGTCCTATCATCTACAGATAAAAAACAACGGCATTAAATCATGCAGAGTAAAGAAGCCCCTCACAAATACCAAAAGTCAGACTGACCCTTCTTCTGTTGGCAAGCACTTACAAACATAGCAATGCAACGGTGCACATGGACAGCATATCTAGAAAGGGTTTTAGGAATGGGAATTATTTTGATTCAAAAGACAGGGTACCTGAAGTGTAGATTTGCCTGTGCCATATGGCAGCGTGCTTGTCTCCTGATTCTTACTCCTAGGGTCTAAGATACACTTTAAGACACTATGGGGAAAAAAGAATCTAAGACAATCAGTACTGAGCTGGGATGCTTGAACTTTTAATATTTTATGGTGTGTGCTCCTTAGTTGTCTCTGTACTACATAATCTACAGAAACAGAAGAAGATGATGTGTGATTTTATTCCTCCCCAATACTGATGAATGGAAAAGATACTAAATTCAAGCTAGGGTTTGGCATATTTTCAAAATTGCCCTTTGTCCCTCCATTTATTTCATTTAGCCCACTTGTACCAAGAATTCCCTGACGTCATTAAAATGCTCAGCATTTAGTGCATGCATATTCTGTGCTGGTTTTCTGTGTTCCTAACAAATCCATGGAAGAGAATTTCATGATGATATTTACATTTTAGTATCACCTCTCCTCCTGGGTTTAATCCCAACGGGCTGTTATCGTAACCTGCGAGGCGGCAGCAGGGATGCTAAATCAGGTCTCCAGACTTATGCGCTACACTAGCTGTTGGTGATGGCGATAGTGGCAACAAAACGAGCTTTGAAACATAAGACAGAGATTCCACCCTCTGTGAAATCTCCTGAAAACTGAAAGCCTTGTTTCAAGTGAAAACAAGCAGAGCAAGATGAACGAGTTAGTGAATTAATTTGTAACAAATAATTTTCATTTCAGAGAAAAAGACTCAGAGGTACAGAGTGCATAGCGTGTCCTGTGATGGCAGAGGGTAACCTCTTTGACTCCTCAGAGCTATGGCTCCAAATACCCAGGGCATGTCACCACTGACAGGGTAGTGGTAGTTAACTTCTGCTCTGAGGGTGCCTAACTTCCTGTGCTCTGATAACGTTAATCACCCATATCATAAAAGTATTGTGTGGGGAGGTTTTTTTGTTTGGTTGGGGTTTCTTTTTTGCTTGGGTTTTTGTTGTTGTTGTGGGTTTTGGGTTTTTTTAAATGCCTTTACAATGCTTTGAAAAATCAGGAGAATGCCTGGTCTCGTAAAACTAGTCTCTATTCTGGGTCATATGTCACTATTCTTGACGTCGCTGAAATCAGTCTAGTCTGGTTCTCACTGGGCTTTCTGAGATCCCCAGAACACAAGGTGTTGAGATTTGGGTGTTTGGTTTTTTTTTTATCATAGTTTTATCTCCTTATTTTATCTTGCAAAGCATTTATCTTTTGATTCATTACAGAGCCAGAAGTGAGCAGGACTGTTGCTTATAGTGAGAGAATAGAACAAACCAGGATTATCTCTTTAGAATTTCTTAAACAGTATCTAGCTGTATGACCAGAAGTCCGTTCATTCCCAAAAGGGCAAACAATTATTCAAAGGAGAAAAATATTTTGAAAGTTCAAGTGTAGGAAGCATCAAGGATGTCAGGAAAGATCAGTCATGAATATGAAGTGTTGTTCAGAATCAAAAGCTGGAGAACCATTGCTGGACTACTATGTTCATTGCAACACTACACTGAGACTTACTGAAGGACCTTGGGCGCCAGGCAAACCAACATCTCCTTTTTCGCCTTTCATACCATTGGCTCCCTACAAAATCATTACAAAACAACTTTTATAATCAGCTTTAATCTTATTAGCAATCAATCTAGAAATGGTAATATTTATTTGCAAATAATTATAATTTTTGAAGAGAATAATACAGCACACATATAACAGAATTCCTTTTTTTTAAATTTTGGTGTTACTTTATTAATAACCGTTAACAAATGTAAAGGTATGCTTTTATATTGTCAGCTATCAATTGTGGCATGACATTTATGACAAGTCCTTAAGTTGGCACTCCATTCATGATATATTGTACTATGGATACATTTTTGGAATTGTTTCTATTTTTACTGAGAAATTTCATTTGTACATATATATGTATATAGGAATAGGAAGAATGCATTCCATAAATATTGATGCATTTTCTCTCCCTCCTCAATCTAAGTCATCTCAAATTCCTGACAAGTGTCCAAAACATAGCTCCTTTCTCTTACAAGCTACACTTGCCCAAGTTGTGCTATACATCACAAGAGAGGTACAAATCTGATCAGCATGCCAACTAATCTCTCTCTTCCCAAAGCAATATTGTGTTTGACCGCAAGTGGAATGAAAAGTTCTGACAATCTTATGCCTCCTCCTAGATTAGCTGCACAACAATCTCAGAATTTTCCTCTCCAGTGCTTTCTGTCCCATTTGCAATTTATCAGCACTGTTGGAAATTCCTGATAGTGGAAGAGAGAAAAAATACAAGTATTTTAGCTAAAATTAATTCATTTTTCATACTCACTGGCAGGCCAGGCAGTCCAATTCCTCCCTTTTCTCCAGGCATTCCAGGATCACCTGAATCTCCTTTTGAGCCTTTAGGACCCTAAAATATGTATTTATTCAGCAAGTCATATGTAAAAAAACAGACACCAACAGAATTCTAGCTTTGACCCTAATAAGCAGAATAAGTCATTCTATGGATTGACCTTTGTTATTGATATGTAGAAATGCAGCCATTATTAGACCACAGAGTATGCAGCAACACAATAATGATCATTATTAATTACTATCATTATATTATTATTTAGATTATGAAATCTAAGCTACAACTTGGGAACACAGAAATAATCTCCTGAAATAACCTATGGTTGCTCACATGATCTGCACTACATGATTTACACATAATGTACCTGCTCCCCATCAACTCCTGGAGTTCCTGGGGGTCCTGGTTCACCCTGCAAAAGATAAGACGGAATTCGATTATCCCAATTGTCCCAGAAATTAGAGGAAAGAGACAGTGCTAAATGAACTAAACTGGTTAGTAATGTCTAGATTAGTAAATTGCCATAATTAACAACAACAAAACCAGAGAATATTCCGTCAAAAAGAACAGCATATATACAATACCTGTATGCAACATGTTGAATAAATAGCCCTGCTGATTAGGCCAGCACACAAACTTTGGGTTGTATAAAGGCCAGACAAGTGCATAAGAAGAAAGAAAAAATGAAGAAACCCCAGAAGCCTGGTGAAAAGACCCCAATCCAATGGAAGCTTTGTGTCAGTTACTGTAATAAATATGGAATCATGGCTCTTGATATGTGTAGGTTAGACAGAGGCTTTATGTTTTCTTTCCCTGGCTAACATAAATGACCCAGTGAAGGAGTTCACATTCACAACATTGCCCTGTGCACCAGTTCCTGAATAGCATTCTCCAAGGAAGCAAGTTACATTGATGGGTAGAGACTATGATACTGGAAGCAAACTCCTGTAAGGTTGAATTCTGCTTTACGTCATTAATTCTGAATGGGAATGCTCACCCATGTGAAGGAACACAACCTCTTCCACACTCCAACTCCTCTGTGTTTTACAACATACTCCAGGCTGCAGAGATGCTGGGTAGATCCTAATGCAGAAAGCCATTTCTGCACACTTAACTGTGTAGAACATTATCAATTTTCATGTAGAAGAATGAACCTAGTTTCTCACAGTTTCTCAAAATTAACATTAACATGTTAATTAAACAATTAGCATGTATAATGTGATGTATTTCCATATGATACCTTGGATGAAGCCTAAAATTGAAATGTCTAATATTGTTATTGAAGAAACACGTATTTAATCTTGGAAGAGCTTAGAGTCACTGATAGAAGATATGATACATCCAGTATTTAAGAAATAGGAGAATTATCTCAACTAATTTAAAACCAATTTAAGGAGGGTCCACTAACTGCAACACCTTTTTTTTTTTTTTTTAAGTATAGGCAAATTTATAATTTAAATTTTATAGAACAGTGCAGCATGTGGTATTCATTGTCTCTGTGTGGGCTGCTCAGTAATAGTTCTGGTACTACGCTTAGCACCAGCCAGGTGGGATTAGCAGGCTTGGGTTTGCAGCCAGGCTCCTACCCACATGTGCACATTTTAATTTGTTCTGAGATTAGAAAATACTGTGCTTATTTGGGTGGGCACCACTGTAATATAAAAGCTGCATTTACATGCATTCATACTGTGGGTCAGTGGTGCCTTGCACCCACTGTTTTGCCCACCTCATTCCCACCCAGCCAGAAGCGATGCACTGTCTGGTTGTGCAGCCACTTTGCAAACACACAGAGCACCCTCTGCAGCACAAGTCCTAGGGAACAGCCTCAGCGCAGGTCCATGCGGGAGATGCTTCTGCCCTGTTTCAGTACTAATTCATTTTGCTGGTTCTCAGCAGAGCATCTGTGTGTGGCGACTAAACAAAGCACCTATTCTGGAAAGCTACATTTCAAAAAGCTAGGATGCAAAGTTTGAAACATGCCATATTCGGTAAAATTACAGTTAAATATGTTGTATAGGAAAGCTCCATGTACCTGTGTGCACGCATCAGTTAAAAAAGCAGAAAATACCTCCACCCTTAAGATACAATGGGTAAAATAAGGAAGATCACCTTTGGCCCTTGCAGCCCTTGAGGTCCCGGTGGTCCTGGTGGCCCCTAAACAGAAACACACAAACCTCTCAGCTTTTCAATAAATTCCTGCAGGACTTGCCGTGTAAACACAGGCTGAATGTTAATATAGCTACCGTAACAAAATGGGTTAGATTTTTAACACAAGGGAACCAAGACCAGTTATGGACAAGTTGTTAATCTATGACGACTCTCAATAAACAGAAGGGTACCACAAAAAACAATGTTAAAATAAGAGTACAGCTCATATTTTATAATAAAGTCCTGCTGCTCCCACTGTTGAAATGGCAAAGCTCCTCTTAATGGCAGGGAGACCAAAACTCACCTCAGTCACATTTGTCAGCCCTTACATCCTGATCCAAAACAATCCAAGGTGAGGAGAAATCTCCAACTGATTGCAAAGAGGATTCCGCTAAAAGATGCTAAGTGCGTTTGGGGATACCCAGCGCTTTGTGAAATTGCCATGGAACAAGTTGTAACTACTTATTTCTTTTCTACGTCAGGCTGCGGACACAGTGTCACGTATCAAATATTGGTCTGGATGGTGCACAGTTGGGCATGCTTTTAAAAAAAATAAATTTTAAAATCCCCTCCATTAATATAGAGAGAGCATTTGTACAGATGGGAAAATAGGACTAACAGCAATCTTGCAGAGAAGAACTTGAAACAAAAAGAAGAATAAAATAATTTGCTTATATCAAGCCTGCAGCTTTAAGGGAAGGCTGGACCTGCAATACTATAAGCATCTCCTAGCTGTGTCAGTGTTCTCAGAAATTGTGCCTGGCCTGATGTGACCAAAACCTCCCACAGAAATTGGCTGGAGTAAGAGCACTGGAGTGTTCAGTAGTCCGCACATTCTGGGGATAGGTGCTGGAACATTTATCTTTATTTCTGAGATCTGATAAGATGGGACAAGAGGATTCCTCATACATGGGCTTTCTACTTAGCTGTTCTTACTTATAGTTAACTGAGACACGCCTTTTTCAGAAAATAATTTGCATCTGGTCTGAAAACTCCCAAATGATGTTTCTTCACAAGCCAATTTGAAAGAAATGAATTTCTGCCCTGAAAATAAGGTTGATAATAGAATATTGTTTGGTACTCAAATCCTGCTTCATGTAGAAGCTCAACTCCCATGTAGACACACAGAGATGGGAACATACACCAAAAATTCCAAAGCAGCTATCTGCCTAGATATGTACCTGCAGAAATACTGAGTTCTGTATTTTCCTGATCTCTTACTTCAGTTTCAGCAGGAGCAGAACTGGTTCCGTTGTTGAATACCTTTAAACAATGGGTTCTCTGTTATGGGAATGCTAAGCAAATAAATAAATACATGTGATGATGAACAGAGTCAACATCTAATGAAGAGATGTCCTGAACTGGCAGAATTATGAACATGCTATAACACAAACAAGAAGTTCTACAACACAATAAGTCATGCAATAGGAATTACCGTGACAGTCAGAGTGGCAATCCTCTGTTGGCAAAAAGTATTAAAAAGAGACACCATTACCAGAATTGAACAAGGATATAAATTATTCTGCTTGCTACAATTTAGCATCTCCACAAAACCTGTGCTGCACCTGGGATACACCACGCATCCAAAAAACACTAGAGTGAAAACCATGTTATTTTTAACTCGCAGTGTTGTACTAGCTACTTGGCTTCTATGGGAATCAGGATTTTACACAGGTGAAGACTGCAGGTTCTCATACAATTTAAGCGATCAAATAAATGATGGCTAAAGAGCAAAAGAATAGCAAAAGTCTTCAAAAGTTTTTTTAAACATTTTAAGATGACATGACAAGCTGGTATCTTAAGATGAATAAAAGACTTGCCCCATGTTTTGCAATCTCTGGAGGTTTTGTGCCACTGTTTAATTAACAAATACGGTTCCTAGAGTGGAGACGTAACATGGATTTTCATATAGAAACTCAGATGTACAAAAAAGTTAAGTTCTAAATCCGAAACTGCTGGCCCAGAAACTCAGCTATATATACTACAATTCTGCTTTAAATGATTGGAAAGACAAAAGACATTTTCATCACGGAAGGAGGCAAAGTATCTTGACCCGCCACCACTTTTTGCCAAAGAATCATCTAAAAGCAAGTGAAAAAGTGTTTAAAAGTAATTAAAATGCTTATCTATATTTTTAAACAGAGTAAAACCCCCAAATACTACTGCTTGCACATGGTTTCCTATTGCCTGTGAAGAAGCTACTGACATATATGGAACAAGAAATATTTAGCGTCTCTAATTGTTTTCCTATATGCAAACAGATGTTTGCAAATCTTCTGTTTCAAGCTTTACAAGAATCTTCATTTGCCAGTGCAGTAATATATACTGTTGTCAAAAATTTGTAACCTGCTCAATACAAAGTACTTAAAATAAAAAAAGTTCACTAACAGATGACTTTAATATATTGATGTCCTTTGCATTTGAACATATTTATGGAAATATATCAAGAACTTTAAAAACAGTGAAAAATTCAGTTTATCTAATATGAAAACCTAAAATAAGCATTGCAAATTAGTGTTTGCATGTTCATGCTAATGGGTTCCTTTTCAGCAGCATATTCAGGTTTTAATATCTGAATATCCTGTACTTCCTACAAAGGAAGTGTTGTAGTTCCTACAAAGGTTAAACATTTTCAGCTACTGTATTTTGCCTTAGGAAATTCTGCAGAATAGGCCTGAAGAGCAATTTCAATAGAGACACACATTTTGTATCTGGTCCTCCAAGTGAAAGCCACATACACTCAGCAGGGGTCTTGCTGGAACTCTGATGATAATTTTAAGATCGCAATTTTGTAGTGCTGATGGACTAAGACATCTTATTCTCCACTGACACATAAGATTGAGTAGGAGGCACAAGGCAAAGTAACTAAATTGCTCTGAAGCTTCTAGGCTGCTTGATGGTTTATTACCAAAGTCTAAAAAAGCAGACAGACAGCCCAGACCTTGCAAACTCTTGTCAACTTCTTAAATCAGCAGGCCAAATTTTGTGCAAGTTCACAGCTCAGTGCTGAGCACTGAAAGTTCTCTTTGCTTCTATGGGAGAGCTGCAAATCTCAGAGCCCTTAAGAATTTGGCACCAGGAGACTTCAGAATGGGTGCTTGTCATCTGAAAGGACTGAGCTGGATTTGGCAAGGATATTTTCGACTGATCCTATATAATCTTACTTACACCATCCTTGCACAGCCATTCCCATTAATATAAATTATTTGTTGCCCTGGATCAGAAGGTGATGACAGTTGAAATTTACAATGGGATAAGGGCCTCCTAATCTGTTTCAACCACCGCAACAGGCTTTAGTCCCTTTTTAAGGCTGCTTTAGGTGCTGCAGCTTTTCTGAGGAAGCTTGAAAGTAACATTGATGCCAGAGTTAAGATACAAAGACAGAATACAGGAGATACAGGGGCTAAAGCCCCTGGTAAATCTGTGTCTGCAACATTCATTTCGGACTACTTTAGGCATCTAACTCAGAGAGTGATTTAAAAGACTGAAAGTTGTGTGTTTGAATTCCCTGAAGGGTAAACCAAAAGAGACAGGTATAATGCTGAGCCTCGGAACATGCCTGTGTAGACTTCCCCATGGACACCACTCACAATGAAAGAGTGGACTTAGCCTTAACAAAATACAGGCTTTTAGATTTTAGTAAAGGCAGTGAGATTCTTTTATTTTTCAAAAGAGTCTTGAAAACCAAACGACTGGCCAGACATCTATCCACTCCCACTGAGTAAATGCAAGACAAAAAGTTCAGCGGCTTCAGTGGGAAAATGATCAGTTGCTCAATGAGCCAAACTCAGTCTTCAGTTGCACATAAGCAAACCATTCACTTTGGTGGAGTTACACTGCACAGAATTTGCATCTGAGTATACTCCAATGTAAACCACCTTGACTGCAATGACACATGTCACCTTGGTACTTTGCTTTTATGCAAACACTCATTCATTCTTTTTGTAACCCCACTTTAATCCTCCACACTTTTCTGCACACCAGTCAAAATAAGTTTTCTGGAAATGAATAAATGGGAAGACTGGTGCTTGGTCTATTTAACATACTCAAGTTGCTGATTGAATCCACAGCTTGCTAATGGAACCACCTCACACGGTTTCCAAGTCTCAAACATTCTGCTCTTTGGATTTTATAGGAAGAGGAGGAGGAAAAGGAGGAAAAAAAGAAATGTCAATATTATACTACATGAACTGAAAAGCAGAAACTTCTGTTGAACCTATGTATGTGGTTTATTACATGAATTCAGCACTAAGCACCAGAGCCAGCAATGAATCAGCTTTATCCTCATTAGATGATGTCAATACTCTCCGGGGGAAATGAAACTAATTCACTCAGCTAAATTGTATAAAGGAAAGAGTTTGTCTAACACCAAACAGCAAACCTGGTTTCCAAATGTAGAAAGAGATTGCTGATTAATAAGCTCATCAAATCTTTGCACACAAAATGTTTTCAAGGCCTACACAAAAGAGAAATACAATGATGTTAGACTGCTTTTTCCCGGACCAGACTAAGCCACTCCAGCCTTGTTACGTTTGCATACCTGCAGAGCTTCATGGATATTGCCATTATAATCAATTATCTCTGTTGCGCCTTGATCACCCTTCTGTCCAGGTGGTCCCTGTAATATATTTTCCATAAAAATTTTGAGACACCTGCCAAAGACACTTAACTACTGACACATGCTTTGACTTGATTGTGCTGTGCTGGAATCTTGTTGTACTTAAAATACATTACTACAAACGACAAAAGTTAGCATGAAACTAAAGATTGTTTTTAAAGGAAAACATTTTTTAACAAAGATAAATATAAACAAGCAAGTCAGTACACAGTGACTTGTGCTGCAGTGGGAAAGCAAATATATGAAACCTCTGAGGTTAGATATTTAAGCAGTTCCTATACTTTAGTTCTGTATTGGCTGTGAACAATGTCAGAACATCTGGCATGTAACATCCTGCCCATGAACTGTGAATAGGAGACTGCTGCAAATAGTAGCAAGGGCTGTTATTCATATTAAAGGCCAGTTAGCAACACATGTTCCACCAGAGTCAAGTGCCAAATTTCACTGGTTTAACTGGAGTTGCTGCTACAATTTCAATTCATGTGGACTGAATCTAAGAGAACAAAACAAAGAGCTGAAATGAGAAGTAGACTTACCCGTGGACCTGCAGATCCTGTGTCGCCTCTGGCACCTGTATCACCCTATGTAAAAACGATATTTGAAAACGGATATGCCATTTGACAATATATCACTTAATTCTTCCCTTTTAAATATGTTTGCCTTAAATAAACCAGTTTAAAAGGCCTCTCATTATAAACAGAATGCGGATCTAAATTAATTAAAGAAAAAATTCCTTCAAAATCTGTGTAGTGGCAGGGTTGACAATGATGCATTTGGTTCTGTGTGAATTGTTACTGAGTGCTGTATTGGGCTGGAATAAGAAATCCCAAAGAACCAATAAAAAACGGATTAGCAATTAAGTAATTTATATAACTTCCCTATTTGTAATGGCATTATCAAAAGCTTTAAGAGAAAGCTGGAGAAATGAAATCACTCCGTCTGAAGTCTGATAACACTCAACAAATTTTTCAAAGGTGTGTTTCAAAGTGTATAAACTTTTCTTTCTGCGATCATGACTCCACTAACTTTCTGAACTTCCCTGCTCTGAGTCCTTGCCTCCCCTACAAACACAAAATTACTGACAGCATTAGAGTTCCTTTACCTCCGTACTGCAACAGACATAAGATCTTTACCATCTTGCACACAGGTTTTTTTTCCTGGCTATTAGTAATATATTTCAAGCGATGGAGGGAATTTCAAACATGTATGCATTCATAACCCATCATCCAGTGACCACGATTCATTTCATTTCACAGTCCCTTTCATAGCAAGCTCTTATATTTTTCAGAGAATCACAGAATCATTAAGGTTG
>NW_009205732.1:0-12590 GCF_000690835.1 Fulmarus glacialis | reverse complement strand
CCCAAACCATTCTATGATTCTATGATATCCACGTTCAGTTATACGATGGTTCAGTGTTGGGGATATAAATTCTGAGAGTGATTACAATTTTATATACATATATTTTTAAAGCTTTTCAGTAACAGTTCTTAGAGTGTTTTGGGAATTAGAGATTATTGCTAATCCAAACTTAACCTCAAATTTCTCAAGATACTGTGCAAGTCTTTATATCTATAAAGCGGTATATTAATAAATTTCAACTGATCTACTGAATCCAATTCCTCATTTCCTTCTCCCCTCATTCTTGAACCTGACATTGATTTTCATAAAAGGGAAAAATGTGTGCCACTTACAGTTCAGTTACATCTTTTGGGATGCCTTTGGGCAAAGCTTTTAGGCCTTTGTTGCTGCAGCGAACTACTGTGTCTAGACAAGTACATTCTGCAGGACAGCGGGACAATGGAGAGCAGCTATTGTCATCATTTCCTGGTTAATAAAAACAAACAGATGCTAAGCTTGCTATACAAATGTCACTTCAGTATTGGCAATAATATCCCACCTGGAATTCCCATAAGCAAACATGGTATTTCTACATTATGGTATCTCTTGGCAGGGAAAACTTTAAGTCATTTCTGTAAACCATCGCTCCTAGAATTTATATTTCAAGTGATGCTTTATGTAGTTTTACTAGCAAAAATGCTATTACATGGAAAAAAAGATCATTAAAGAAAGAACAAAACTTAAAATGAAAGATAATAAAGCAAAATGTATGTTGATTTTCAAAATTAACAAATTATTAAAAAGAAACAGATTCATTTTAAAGAAAAGTTACAGCCTTGAAAATTGAAAACTAATAATGCAGCAAATGGAAGCATGTATGAGAGAGATGCAAGATAGCAGCCATCGGTTTTTTGAGCATTGAGGGGAATTCTGACATTCAGGAAGTCACAAACTAAGCAAAATGGCATGTTATTTGATCAAGAAACCTGAAAGAGTGCTTGATTCAAGCATCAACATTTGAAAATATTCTCATCTGAACTACAACATTTGATCAATTTATTTAATTTCTATATTATCTCTAAATTATGATTTACAGTTCTGAACATAGGCAAGAAAGCATATATACAATAGCCGTGTGCTTGCTGATCGTCCAAAAATGGGTGGAAGATTTTTAAACTGACGTAGAAACTGAGCATGATGCGCAGATGAAATTATTTAAAGCATAACAGTTTGGGATCTGTGGGAACCATGCAGCTATACGTATGAAAGCTGAAATTATAAAAAGTTCAAATATTAATTTTCTTACCATCATCACATGTAAAATCCTGAATTGCCACATCCTGGATGGGAATCTCTTTGAGGAAGTAGGGTTTCTGGCAACGAGGGTTGCCCGTCACAATGCGTTTCTTCCTTAGCCAGTCTCCAAGCCACGCGAGATGGCAGTTGCAGTTGAAGGGATTGGCCAAGAGGTTTCTGAGAATCACAGGAAAGTTTACTTCGGATGACACTGATTTTTCATCCTCAGTATTATATTTCTATTTTCAAAAAGCTAAGCTTAAATACCATTCTTCAAACAATACTATGTACAAACTATAGGTGAAAGCTGTAATTTAGGCTCTGTGTGGTGAATCTTGATATAACTCGTTTAGAAATAATTTAAAACTGTCAAAGAGCTGACTTCTTGTCAAGCCACTCTGTACTGATAATGCAATAATTTCATATAGAGATGAAGGCTGATTACTTTACATTATTAGCTTTAACCTGACAACAGCTATTCCATTAATTTGTCATCTCAAGATTTCCATCTTTTATTTGCTCCAGAGAATAAGTTTCCTATCTGAAGTGACAGCTAAGTTGATTACATGCCAGTTATAAAAATGAATTTACATCTAGAAGTCTCAGTACTTTTGGCATCTCCTTACTTCAGCACAAACCTATTGACAATTCCATTATTTATAAACATGCCATCCTTAATATGCACAAATTAGTCACTTGGTGTGAAGTGTCACTTTTTATGTAAAAAGGGGATTAAGTACTTTCCTGAATGATGCTACCTACAAAAAGCATTTCTTCAGTAAACTGAGTGGCAGCTTCGTTCACCGTTTTCCCTTCCCTTAAATTACATCATATTTAAATAAGGGATGCTTCTTTTTATAGAAAATGAGACTGAAGCTTCATTATAAAACATGTATGAATTAAGATTCTCAGTAGGCAGAGGAAATTTAAGATAATTGGACGGCACAGTGCAGAAAGACAGACAACATGGTGATTCAACCAGCTGCAATCGTGCGAAGCCTACCCAAAATGTGGGTTTCTACCCTGGCTCAGATCGGTGGGCTTCTGTGAGGTGGGTGACCAGGACATTTTTCCGGCCTTCTCAGGCATTTCTGGAAACCAGTCTAACACTGCATCAAAGGGCACCATGAAAACAAACTCTTCATGCGTCCAAGATGGTCCAGAAAACAAACTTTCTTAAAAATCCCTCTATGAACTCTTTTTTCCCTTAACTTCACCTCACGCGGTGAAATTATACAGTAAACCATTAACAGAAATGTCCCCAAAGCGTTAGAGGTTTAAACTTGGGTAAGGTAAAACACGAACGTGACTTACAATGTAGAGAGCGAATGCAGGGTATCAAAGGAGCCGGGTGCCACGGTGGTGATCTGGTTGTCATACAGTGAGAGCAGGCGGACTGAGCTCAGGCCCGTGAAGCTGTCGTTTCCCACACAACTCACGCGGTTGCTCCTCAGCATCCTGAGAAAGGAAGGATCAGCATTTCTTAGCTTAGCCCGAGCAGGGGCCGGAGCTGAAGTGGTGTCCTGAGCAGGGGCTGAGAGGTATGACTCCGGAAGGACTGCTGCCGGTGGAGGAACCACACGTGCAGTGACTGAAGGGACTGAGTGCAGTGTGCATGGAGGGGACTGGAAAACAGAAAGGTGGGTGGATAGGTTTTGCAGAGGCAAGGGGCGTTTCCTCTAAGCATGTGTGGGTTTTTTTTCTTTCAATACCAGAATCAGAAATTATGAGTTTGTTAACGGACAATAAATTAAATTGATTGAAATTCCCCAAATCAGAGATACACAGCAGTCCCCTCTTCATGTTTCCAAGCCTAACGACTCCAGAACTGCTATTTGCATGGAGCAGAAGGTTGTACCGGCTGACCACCTCCTGAGGCCCCTTCAACCCAAATGTTCTTAGGATAAATTCTAGAAACCACTTCTACTACATTCTCAAGCGCTTAAGTTAAATGAAATCAGGCTACCCTGACTCCTCCTCAGCATGACTCTAAGATTTAGTAAAAATTTCAGAACACTAAGCCTATTCTAAAATCTTTTCTATTTCTGTAAATCATACGAGCTTTGAAGTTCACTGTTTTCCTACCTGTCCATCAATAAATGAATATTTTTCCCCCACATTCTTGTCTAAAAATAGCTGCTTCTAACAGTTTTAGCAGCTTTAAATTTATTAAAAATACCTAATGTCTATGGACAGCTGAAGCCCCAAAGACCATTCAATCTTGGCTGTGCTCTGCTGATCAGAAGGACAGGCTCTCTGAAGAAGGCCAAGAAGCTGTGGATTGTATAAACATCTTTTTTTGAGTGGAAAGAGCTAAACTGCCTTCGTGGAAAGAATGAAATGAGTTCAAGCTATAGTGCTTTTACTCCTCCCTTCACTGTTGAAATGACATTAAAATTACTTAGGAGAGAATCATTTCCCACTTTACAATATCCACCAGAATGATTTTTTCCTCTAGCAAAATTCCCAGTAATGGTTGAGCTGAACTGAATCAGACTCCATTATGTAAAATGTGTAATTCCCGTGCAAAATTCTGTTACTTTGAAGCAGATGATTATTCCCATTTCCGTTTCTGCAGTTGGATGTTTACCCATTCTCAACTGCTTCATCATTTTAAAGAACTCGTAATTTCTGTAGTCGAGTAACCACAATGAAGAATTTCAGCTACACTATATCCATAATTAATAATTAATGAATTCATATAATGTATGATAGCTTTTTGTAAAATAGGAACAAAAACTAAGATATGCTTGAATAATCCATAGCTAATCCTCCAAAATCAAAGTTTTTAGGACAGATAGAATATAACTTTAAAAAATACCTGGCAGAAAGGAAGAATAAAAACACCCAAATAATTACACTTACAGTGTTTTGAGACTTTCTAGTCCTTTGAACATTTTGTGTCGAATACTTTCCAAGCGGTTGCTAGTGAGCAACAGTTCATTCACACCAGAGGCTCCATCAAATGCTCCTTCTTCGATATCTGTAATCTTGTTATTGCTCAGGTTTCTATTACACATTAACAGAAACAGAGAAAAACATGTTTTCTTTTTTAAATACCCTAAATTAACTGTTAAATGCTGCAGACTGCATAGATTTCAAGACACTGAGTTATTGTGTAAAAGCAACAAATACATTGTTCAACTTTGAACCAATAAAAGCAAAATTCAATGCCCTGCTAACTAAAGAAGTAGAGATTTTTAAAGCAATCTGTGGAAGATGTTTTTAAATAAAGGCAATTACACAGCCCATGCTTCTGCCACACAAGAACATCTTTTCCTAATTTTGAATGTTGTCAGTGACTGTATATTTTTTTCATGTCTCCAGTCCTTGTAGCGTTATTAGATGAATTAATAACAAAATGATACTGTATGAGTACCAGCACAACTAACCACTCTGATTTCTTTATTTCATCTCGGTAGACACAAATATAAGAAAACAGTATAAACAGCAACATATGTAAATGGAATGTGTGAATGTAAACAATAAATGAAATATTAATCATTTATGACATTAGTTAAAAAGGAGGTTTTATAAGCACGATAGTTCATTTATCTGCAATTTGCATGCAAAGCAGATCAAAATGTGGGAAAATGACCTAAAATAATGCCAAAATATTTAGTGTTGAAATATGGAAATTACAACCCAAATGGGTAGTATCTGTACTATATATACAAAAGCATACATACTCAACAACACACATTTTCTTAAAGATTTTTCATGTTATTCTTGCCTCCTTTTGTTTGTTTCATGTAACTATTTATACATATTACAGAAGTACATATCTACACACTAGACAGCGTTATAATACACTAGTGATTTTTAAAAAGCTCTTAAAAATGCTCTGACACAATGTAAAATGAAGTGAAGCTAAAACCTTTTTATTTGATGGAATTAATGGTGTTGGGGAGAAAATGAAACATTATTTGATGCAACTTCTAGAACAGCAAATGGTTCAAATCAAGAAGATACTACTTGTTAGAACAAAAATTCATACACTTGCCAGAATGAACTGGTGCCATTATATATGACATAGAAAACAAGGAGTTGTGGCTTAATCTTTAGTGCTGACTACTCATCTCTAGCCTAGCCGTAATTTAACGTACACCTTGCCTGTGATGAAGGATACAATCATCGCTTTCATTTAGTTTCACAGTGGAGCTGTTCAGTCTCCTGTAAGGTGCTGCACAAGATTGGAAGCAATAAACTCATTATTTCTCATCTCAGCTGGCTTATTCATGTCAAGCCCTTAGTTTCCTAAAATCTTATTTGCTCCTGGTGTAACGTGAATACTACTTCACCCACTTCATGGGGGTATTTTAAGGATTAATGTTGCATAGCTAATCAATGATGCAGTACATACACGTGCTTTATTACTGATGAACCATCAAATCAATTAAACATTTAGGCCCCCATTTTTCAATGTCGTCTGTGCAAAAAGACCTTTGTGCCTATTTGAACCTCCAGAAGAAATACGAGGTCTGCAAAAATACAGAATTCACTCGTATTGGTGTTTCTGTAACATCACTACCTCACTGCTTTCCAGTCATGCTTAACCAGTCACCATTATTCTCTAAATTGAAGAATGTTGTAACAACTGATAACTATATTAGGAAGTTATTAAGCAGTATTATTAAAAATGTTAACTTTTCATTAACATTTTCTCAATTTTGTTCCTCCTCAATTATCCAGACTTCAAAACCCTTGGGAGTTCCAGCAGACAGCTACACTAAGACTGATTAATATTCTTCCTTTTCTTTCTTTTGTCTTGAACACCTCCTCAACTGAAAAACAGTAAACTAGCTTTAGATGACATGAAATGTTTACTAAGCTACCTTTATAGCCTGAAAATATGTAATTACTGACAGTATATTCCCTTTTCCCCATTTTTCTTAAATATGAAGAACTGATATATGTGTGTGCTTGTGTATGTATGCCATGTCAAGTATTTTATTTACTTTAAAGGCACTCTGTAGCTGTAAAAAGTGCTAATCTGAGATTCTTGAGGAATGAAGAAAACTGTGTATCTACTGTATAGCACCAGAACACTGCTGTGCCAGACATTCCTACATTCTTTTTTTAAGGATCTCGGCCCAATCTGAGGTGGCAACGTGTACTCAAATGGATAGGTCAAAAGCAAAGTTGTTTTTTGTTTTGTTTTGGGTTTTTGTTTTTGTTTTTTTAACCTTTGTCTGCTAACTAAAAAAATCAGTAATAAGTATTTAACTAATTGTGATCATGACAGCTGCCAGCAAGGATCTGAATAAGGCTAACAATAGTTTAAATAATTATTGCTGCCCTTGAGATTTTGGTCACTAGTAATCTAGACTGGCCTTTTACAAATGGTAGTAACTTGGTGACTACATTCAAAAAGCAGTGCATCATTTTCATTAATCTGATCTATATTTACTTGCATTTTTCTTCACTTACTATTTATGTTTGGAACTAATCCTGAAAAGATTGAGCACAGAGTCACTAGGTCTAACTAAATGATCTATCCTCAAATATGTCTTTTACATAAGTGAAATAAAAGCTTTTCATAGATTTATTTTTAGTAACAACTGCAACTGGTAAGATTATAAACTCCTCTTAGAACATGAACTGTGAACATGGACTTACACGGATGAGCTATCAAACCATTTTTTTCTCAGTCATTTAATTTTGATATTCCCCTCATCTAATGACAGTTTAATGAAGCACAGAATCAAAGGCATGTCTTGAATGTGCTGAAAGAGGCAAAATTGCCTGGTTAGGGAGTAGTACAGGAAGTTACAAAAGATTACTGGAACCTTTTTTGAGCAGTTTATACTGTGAGCTCCCTGCTGTGGCTGCATAACGGACCAGCTGTCTGGACACTGCAGTGAAGGTGCCTGAGCTATACACCATGAGAAGTTGTTACTGGCAGTGCCTAGTCCCATAAAGAAGAGCTGCCAACTCTGGTCTACCTCAGTGATTAATTTAAACCCACTCTTGATTTTTGATTAGAATATACTGAATCTTTTATAGATAAGAACTAAGAAAGGTGGAGAAACACAGCAAGGAGCTAATGTGCTATCTGAATAGACAAGGTCACTGAAGTTGCACTTACATTTTACGCAGCTGAGGAAGTTTCTTAAAGATTCCAGTAGCTTCCAGGACTGAAAATTCGTTGTTATTTAGTCGCCTACAAGAAATGACATCAATTTCAGAAAAAAATATTCAGGCATTGGTACAGAATGTTCCACACTAAGTAAGCTTTTCAGACTGGTTTAATTGAATAGCTGGTATTCAACTGGTAGCTGAAGAACAATTCTGTATATACTGACATTTCTAATTCTGGTAATTCCTGTGAATGAACATTCTCATTAGTTAAACTTAGGCATACATAAGACATAGAGAATCAAAACCAGATCACAAAATATCATACAGCTAAAAGAAGATGTTTTTAATTTTTCTTTTAAGGGAAGAAAAACCAAAATGTAACTAAGGAATGATTCCATGGCAACTTATAAATAAAAATCTTCAAGAAGTACATATAAACCACTGAAGATTAGTTTACTGTTCTTTAAAGGATATCAGGTGGGGTCTGCCAGACATCTGGAGGTGCTCACAGAACACTATTTACAAGAATGAAATAATTACTTTATGCTCAATGCTTCTTTTGAATAGGGACTGAAACACACTGCATAGGTCTTCCCAAGAATTTAAAAACACTTCTCTGACCATGGTTTATCTTCAGACCACTATACCTAACACACATAAATTGCGTAAGGAAGCACTAAATGCTGCTCTGTAACACTACAAGAAAGTATACAACGAGCAACAAATACTAGCTGGATACTGATCTTTCCTGCCCAGGTATCAAGGTTGTTCCAGCATAGCAGCTGCTAGGTTAGGGGACCATCTATATTTTAAAAAATATTTGCACTGACCCAGTATTCCCTATTTCCTCTCTTGAAAAGAAAACGGAAATTATGAGTCTTAGATTCTTTATATGTTTTAATGGAGTTATCATATTAAGGAAGGGAGTCTGTTCAGCTTTCATTTAGAGATTTAAATAGGAAGGAAAAGAGATGACTGACAAGATCACTGTGAAATGAAATTCAGCCTAATTCTAAACGCAGAATGCTTTTCAGAATTGCCTTATTGCAAGACAAGATTAAAAAAACCCTAGAAAATAAAAGAAAGCTGCTCATTCATCCTTCCTTCCTGCCCATTCTCAGTGATAGCCAGAAGGGAAATTAAGGTTGTAAATCTAAAGGTATGGCTGTACGATAGTTTCAGCATAGAACCAAACTAAGAGAAGACAGGAAAAGATTTTTGGATATACACGGAACATTTGTATACCACACTGAAGTACAAGGAACATGAATTTCAAAAGATGCTACCACCTCTGAAAATCAGCTGGATGACTTAATGTGATTTTTAGTGCGACCACATCAAATGAATTTTTTCACAGTGTCAGTTAACAAACTTACATCATCATTGTAAACAGCCTTTTTTTCCCTGTCCATCAACAATGGAAGCACCAAGTGTTCTATAAATGCTGACATTTTCAAATACTTTTCAGGTCCTATATCTTCTAGTAGAATGACTTGTTTGTGAAAACATTTGTTGATTCTAATAATTCTTCCTTGCTGTGCTCTACTGCAAACATTTCTAACCCCATTGAAAAAGACAAACAATTTGATCCTTTCTGCTTTGCAACAACCTTTTACATATTAAAGATAATTTACTTTGTCTCTCCCTCAAGTTTCCTTCACACAAATGCATTCAATCTTTTTAGTTTTTCCTTGGAAGTCATCTTTTCTAGATGATTCTTGTTCTCCTTGAAATTTTTTCCAAGTGATCTATATCCATCCTGAAGAGTGAAGTCCTTGACGCAGTATTCCAGCTGATATTTTGTACAGTAAAATGATTATTTTATATAACTTACATACTACACTCCTGTACATACATCCCAAAATGAAATTTGTAGCAGTGCCCAATGGCACTCCTTCATCTTTAATATGTATGATAACACCACCATAGCCTTTTCTCTTGAATTACTTGCTGGTTATTCCTCAACCTTGTATTTGTGATGCTAATTAGTCCTACCTAGTGTCATACGTAGAATTTGATTTTTTTTAAATTTAAACTAGTCTTAGTCTACTATCAATATTACAGAACAATTTTAAGAATTTTTCATGTGTTTTGAAGATTTTCAGCGTTTGAGACGTTTCTCCATACTTCTCTATGATGGAAAAGAAGCATGGGTTGAATCACTGTATTGTGTTTGGTTAAAACTGTAGCACAAATCGTATCTTCTCTCTAACTTTGTGTATACGGTGATATCACAAATCATGCATCATCACTGAGAGTAGATCCACAAATAAAGGGACATCAAGAGTTACAAATTATGGGTTTGTAGTCAGAGGAATGACCACATGGATCACATGGCATTTCTATGGCTGGAGATTGCTGGCTTTAGGTCTGGAATTGTTAAATACTTGCACAAAAGTTTTCATTCTATTATGGTAAATAATACTACACACAGAGGAATCAAAATTATTAGAGATGACTGCAAAATTAACAGATGTAGTGGTATCTTCCTTCTGGATCTTAATATAATTATTTTTTGAGCCCAGTGCTCTTTGCTGGTAAATACAATAATGAGAGTTGTTACCTGTCAATCACTGGATCATGAAAAGGATCTTAAAAATACCTTTATCTGGTTTATTCAAAGAAAAGTACTGAAATGTCATTCTCAAAACAAAAAAGTAAACAAAGAAGCATTTGATGGTGACATCTAAATATTCTGTCTCTCTGTTTTATTTGATGCTTTTTCCTGTTTTATTAACACAATGTGTAAGATATTTGCATGTTTTGGTGCAATAGCTGAACCTTCCTGGAAGGCTATGTACTGCAGTGATGTTCATGCTTTCGAAAACTACCTTGTAAGGATCTGGTATTGTATCAGCTATTGTAAAATCGTTACAAAAAATGAACATATAAGACTGAAATTGTTTTTATTTAGCGTTCCTCCTGGGGACTCTGGTTTGAATGATTTATCAAATGCTTCCTGAATTTTCCTATATATTAGAATTATACCTGAAAAATATTTTATTTCTGGGGTGCATTTACAGGCTTGTACTTTATCTCAAATACTTCAGTGGCAGATTAGACAGACCTTCCACTGTTTTTCTGGAAGACTGTGAGCAAGCAACAAAACAGAAACAATTAGAACAGCACTTGGCTCATTTATAATCTTTTTTACTTTTTACAATTAAGTATCTGTCTTGAACTGTATTATTATTTTCAGATTCTTTAAAAAATGACTCTGAAGAAATATTACTGATATTATTAGTGATATTATTACTGTTGCAATCTACACAATCAATACTCTTTTCCTCACTTTTGATCTTCGTTTCCAAGCTGAGTCTCAGCTCCAAACAACACCCTGCAGAAAATAATCTAGCCTTCCTCATCACTGTCATAGAAGCATCAATGTCATTTGACTCTAAAAAGTATCTTTATCTCAGATTTGGTGGGTAAAAGAAAAGAAAGGCTAACTAGCTGCTCTTCTCGTATATGCCAGTAAATGTTGTGAACTGGAAATCACAGAGTGGCCTTAGAACTAGACTGGGAAGTCCCAAGAGGAGCAACAAAGGCAGTGCATCAAAGACCAGGAATAACAGGAGGAAACAAGAGAAAGAGCTGTAACTTTTGCATCGGTGAGACAAATACCAGAAGAGTGTATTTAGCTAGAGCAATTGGATTTTTAGAGGAAGTAAAAAAATGCAGAAATAATTCCTCTATCCCCTTTGGAATACTTGCAAGGCTGTTGAAATTTTTATTACATCAAAAGACTTGAAGAACAATCTGTACAGCTTGTCAAGAAGAAGGTTGAATAGTGACTTTGTTACAGTTTAAGACCATCTTACTTGGATAAAGTGCTGGATAGAAAAGGGCTCTTTAACGACAAAAAATATAAAAGAAGCAGTGATGGAAACTGAAGAGAGGTGGATTCTATCTGGAAGTAAAAGTTCCCATTTTAAAAGATTTTAACAGAAGTGAAGGGAAATGGTTAACTTCTGTAACACTCTCAGGGAAATGGTGGATTTTTAATCCACTGATACCTTCAAGCAAGACTGGATGTTTTCTGAAAGAAGTGCTGTAACCAAACATGAATTATGCTTTAGTGCAACACAATTTTTTTATTGACTGAAATTTGAGAGTTTAGGATACACAGCAGATGAAGCTTGATGATTTAATTGTTTCTTCTGAATTTAATATGTATGACTCATAATTATAGAAAGAAAACACTTGTCAGTTTATCTTCCACATGTAAATAAATGAATGTGAAAAACAACAATTAAAATACTAAGTTAAGATTATTATTTCTTCAGAGCAGAGAAAATTAAACATGAATCCTACTAAGAATCAAGACAATGCATGCTTGTGACTTCAACACCTCCATTTCTCACCTCCTGGTTCAGTAACTATGATTTTTACAACCATTACAACCATCTCCTCCTACACTTTAACCTGTTACCCATTCCATCAGCTTTTATTCTTCAATTCAAGTAATTTTATCTCAAAATATTATAGCATAACATTATATACATTTGACGAGTATTTTCTGTCTTCTTGTGGACCTTCCTCCATACTAAAATCTTCTTTATTTTTCCCTCCTTTTTGGTTCTTCACAATCTATATTGTATCCCTAGCAAATCCTATATGAAAAAAAAAAAAAAAAACCAACATGTATTTCTCCACTGAAATCTATCTCCCTTTACCCAAGACTGTGTATCAGTTTTTTCTTCTCTAGCACTACTTTATGAACAGTAAATCAACAGTGTGAACATGGCCAAAAGCTGAGCTTTGCTTTTCCCACATATGCCACTTTTTCAATTGAATTTGCCATCGTTCTGGGCACAACTAGAATTACCACTCAGATTTGTAATTAGAACATCACTAAGTCCAACTCCTTCTCCCAGTTCAGACAGACAAAAATCTCCATCTCTATTCACACAATATTTCAGTTTCAAATTCCTTTTCCTGTCCAGATATTCAAAATCCTTAACTATGGTCTCATTATTTCATACCTTCACTGCTGTACTGTTGCTTTGATGCCAGCTGCAGACTGATTATCTTTCAAGAGCTGTGCCATGCTGTTGCTCATCGCACCCCTGTGGGTCACAACTTGATCATAGTACTCCTGTCTCCACATCTCTGCTCCCACTTCACTACATCAAATCAAAGTCCCTCTCTTTTGCCCCTCAACATTCTTCCTTGTTCTTTACACTGAATCTCCTAGGAAAAGCAGCTATTTCATAGAATCATAGAATCATTAA
>NW_009205731.1:0-3838 GCF_000690835.1 Fulmarus glacialis | reverse complement strand
GCGCGGCTCCCCTCAGCGCGCCGGGCCTGCCTGTCGCCTCTCCCCTCACCGTGTCCTGATCCAGCCCGTCACGTCCTGGGCTCTGCAGGGCACAGCGTGTCCAGCTGTCCTTCAGACCGCCGTTGGGCACTATGCAAAAGGGAGGATAAATAATTACCGTGGCCACCATAAAAATACGAATGCTGTTAATAATTTAGTAACCTCTGCCTTGCCGAGGATATTAGTGTCCATATATTATGCTGAGTTTCAGAATAATCAATTGATAGGAAACAGAAAAAAAGCTGACAGGAGAAAGTATGACTGGTCAAGATGAAAGTCAACCAGCTGACTCAATGGCACCAACCCCAAAACAAATTAATTATATCAAATGCTTTACCGTCCTTTCCTTTTTAATTTTCTCTAATACTAAAACTTTCTGATCTGGAAAGGAATTCTTTCATGTGGGCTCAGCATCTCTGAAACCTGATTTAGCATAATGTCTCACTGTCTTGATGTAAAAAGAACGAGAGAGAGATTTTCTATTTATAGACTTCTCTATTATATGCTAAATTCTTATATGCCAAATTGAGTTCTTAGATCTTACTAGGTTTTTTATACTGCTGATTTTTATTAGTTCAGGCATTTTCATGACTGATCCAGCAGCCGTTAGTGCCAGTAAGAGTCCATTGACTTTTTATGATTTGGAAGAAAAACAGAATAGGAAAAGCAGAAGAAGATGACAGCAGGTGTTGTTTATGTGAATAAAGATTTGCTGGTGAGGTACACATACATTACGGCTATTTTCTTGAGGAAAAGATTTCAGAGTAACAGCCTGGAAACCAAGGAGGTCCTTTCAATTTTGACACTTGAGTTCAGCCAATTATTATGCAGTCCTACAATTACTTTATTTCATATAGAGTAATTGCAACAATGACTTATGATCAAAATACAGCCTAACCTGAGGTCCTTTTGTCACCCTGAAGTACCAGTTTGGGCCATCATTTTGCAGTTCCAGGCCAGGTCACCCTTCACTGGTTTTTCCCCTGTTCTCTCCTTTCTTTGCACTCTTTACAAAGTCCTTTTCAGCCAGGTCTTCAGGTTCCCTCACACCCTGAACCAGGGACCAGGTTTCTTCTAGGTTTGGAACAAGTTCTGCAGTATGGTTTCTGGAAAAGATAACTGGTGGTTGTACATTAATTTCCACTTGACCTCTAGATCCTCCAAAAAGCTATATAAAATGTTGTGCCTGCAAAGACAGGAGAAGCATATTTATCGGGGCTGAGGATTAACAGGTGATACATGCATCACTTCTCAATTAAAGGTTTAAAAAGAATATAAATGATACCTAAACGTTCAGTACATAAATACAGGCTCACTATGCATACAGAGAGTGGCTTGGGCATTACCCATTTTTTGAATATACTTGAAAATCTAGAATTACAATCTTACAAAGCAACTAGGACATTCTGATGAAACATCTTAAGCTATCCTTTCTGGGACTGACAGAACATAGCCAAATTTTAAGTAGCAATCACTTAAGAAAAGTGGCTAAGATTTTCTTTAGTCAAGTGCATTTATTCTCACTAAAGCTTAGATCAGGACTGATGACAAAAATAATTACTATACTTTATATGTCTGACATTTAAAAAGCCTTATAAAAGGCTCTGAAATAGAAACACCTATTACTTTTTGTTGTGTAAAATGTTAACACACAGTCGAAACTCGCTCTTCCTTCCAGTTATCTAGCTATCAGTAACCCAGGAGTATAACATTTATTTAATAGTTAAATAGTTTCCTCTCGCAGTAACACCCACAGGGAGAAAGTTCCAGGAGATTAAGTCATTAAATGAGTCCTGTCACATCAGTGTCGTGGGAGCAGGGATCTCATACCTTGTGGAGAAAGACAACAAGGCCACATCAGAAGAGCTGATGGGATCCCCAGAGGCCTGAAGGAGACCTTGGTGCCCTGCGTTGTCTCGGGAAATTGGCTGTCTAGCAACCATTTCTTGGCTTCAGGGTGTGAGTTTACGTAGGTAGACTGCTTGTCACTTAGATACCTTGCAAGCGTTTTGGGGTTTATCTATATTTTTTTAAAGAAAGGAATCTTTCTCAGACCACACTTTTATTTTTTCAACCAACTTGACTTCTTTTAAGCGCCTGAAAAAAACCCGATTCCTCAGAGAGCTATTGATTTGGTTTAGCCAGAGCACTAGCTTTCAAAATGTGAGGAAGCGGGGAGATCAAGCACAAGATGTATGTGGCGGTCAATGGGAGCATGAGAAACCTCAGAAAAATTCCATCCAGCCTTTTTATCTCTTTTTCGAAGAGATAGGTAGATGAGGGGGTGGGGGGGACGGGACACTAGACCCAGTTTTGCCGGAGGTTTGGGAACAATGACTTTTCTTGCAAGAGACAGGTACAAATTATTACGCTCGAGGATCCTGGCTGTGGACTTTAGGGGCATATGCTTGGGAAAGGAAGGGAATGGGAGTGTGCAAGGCAAAGGAGGCAGGGGAGCAGGGCACAAGGGAAAACAGAAGGTGTGAGCACAAAATCATACAGAAAGGGACGATCTCAGGAATCTCACCTTGTGCTGCTTGACAAAGCTTGTTTCCTAACAGCCCTTGCACATCCGTAGTCTACTCAAAACTGTGAAAATTACAGAAACTCCATCTGCTGTTGTTATGAAAAAAGGTTAAAGATGCTTGAGAGTCTTATTTCCTCACAAATTCCAGAAACTTTCTTCTGCAACCTTTAGAATCAGCAAGGTTTTACTTCAATTCCAGTAAAGCTGGCTTAAAAGCTGACCTTTTACTTCTTAGAAACATATTTTTCTTTTATTACCTTTTCATGTCAATTTTTAAAGGAAACTTGTCCTTTCCAGGACTCTATTTATATTTCTATGTGACTTTTTAGTATTATGAATTCGTTTTTAAAAGCAATGTTATTGTTAAAATTCGTGCTCATTCTTTTTTGTGCATTAGATTCATAATGCATGTCAATCTGGCTATTTAAACAAATATTTTAATTTGCTGAAGATGGCTCTGTGACTAAGTATTAAGTAGTCATTTGTGTCAAGGCTGAACACTATAGTATTTATATTTCCTGCATGTTGCAAAGAGAGGGTTTTTACCTGACAAGAAAGTGCTTAGGGGGATGAAAAAGACCTATTTAGAAAATTTTGTTGTCTTAGATACAAGAAATGTTCCTGCATTAAACCAAAATTTGTTACTGACCGAGGTTAATTAAAAAAAAAAAAAATTCCCAGTCCAAGATAAAATTACAAAATAAGCACACTTAAAAAGAAAAAAAAAAAATCTCCTTTCTGGAATTGTTTTGTGATCTGTTAAATGGGAAACAGTACGGTTTCTTCAGCTACAATGAGGGTGTCCCCGAGTTCCTCCCAGAAACACGCTGGATGTGGGATCCTCCCGGATGGACTGGAACCGATCCCCGATCACAGCCTTCATCTCTCCTTCACGGCCTCTGGGCTCAGCGGAGAAGAGCAAACTCTGCCTGGACACCGGTGTTCCCGTTGTGTCGCCCAAGAGCTGCCACCCTGCGCGTCTTCTGGGGTTACAACCTCTGAAAAGCAAAACCGGAGGGGTTTGCCCGTGGGCCCGGCTCGCCGCCGCCTGCTCTGCCCCCACGGAATCACACAGCGGCTTGTGTCAGCCCAAGGTGGGCAAAGGGATGCGGGCCTGGGTGTGGGGAGTCAGAGGAGGCACTGCAGCTCTTGGTGGCCTTTGGTGGCCTTTGGTGGCCTAGCGCACGGTGGAGGAGCTCTGGCAGCCCATGGCCGCGGGCAAGGCAGCCTCGTGTGGATCGGCGGGGCGAGGCCGGGCTGGCGAGGCCAGGC
>NW_009205730.1:0-7823 GCF_000690835.1 Fulmarus glacialis | reverse complement strand
CCCCCCCTTTTTTAATACATTCATTTTTAAAGGTCAAAGCTGGGCTCAGCCTACCAGTGTTCTCTTATCAAAATAAATTCCCTAAGTCATGGTGAATGTTTTCAGACTAAACTGTTGAACTTATGATAAAAAATGTCAGTTGTCATCAACAATCAGATGCTCTGTACAAAGAGACAGGAGAAGAAATGTCTGCAGCTCGACACACATCGTGCATAACAGATTTCTGCATGGGCTTGAAAACACTGTACACATTCCTTTCATAGCTCGAGAGTTCTGCACTGAGCCAAGCCTAAACAGGTGAATAAGCTACTATTTTTACAGTGCATCAGAGTGTATTCAGACAAAGGAAAAATGTTTTATATAAAATAAATTTCTTATTTTTCAAGTATTCATTTAAGTAAAATGGAAATTTTCAGAGAAACTGTAATCAACTTATTTTTCTGTATTAGGCAAATAGATTTTGTTTGGATACTCACAGAAAATGCTTTTGGAAATACAAGTTTTGCAACAAATAGGAATACCCTAAATCAAAAAGTGGAAACGGAAAACGCAAATACTTCCAAACTGGATCACAGTGGATCCACCTGGACCCATCCCTTCCTTTCCCATCTCAACTATAGCATCGCATTTTGCTGTTTGCTTTCCAATTTTGCTTTGACTGCAGCAAAGTTACTGAGAGGATTAAGTGTAGGATAGAAGAAATATTATTAGCTCAGATCATGTCTTGGCATTGTTACTACTTCTGGACACGACCTTCTAAACAATTACTCAGATATTGATTCAGTTACAAGGCCTAGCTGATACATCTTAAAAATCTTGGGCACAGATCCATTAAGGGATTTAGTGACTCTTGGTGTTCTCCCTGGGCTCCTGCAGCAGAACCAATTTTGTTGTGCACACCCTGCGTGAAGCATAGGGAGTTAGGCACATCAGGGTGTGATGCACAACAGCTTACAGCATTTACATGATGCAGTCATTGGCTAAAAAATCATATATAGTCCTTAGAGCAGTCCAGCTCCTGGATGAGTGCCTTAACTGCAAGGCCACTGAGTCCTGCTTTTCCAGTCGATTAAAAGTGAAAGAGAAATGAGAGAGCGAGAAGCACATCCCCTGATACTACAACACACTGACTAGCTTGTTGTATAGTTAGTGTAACGAGGATACAAGTCCATGCAGAACCAAGGGAGGAATGAAGTCGAGTCCTTCTCAGCCTCGATGAGTCCTTTCACTCCAGAGCTGTGGAGCAGAGGGCAGTGTGTGCTGCCACAGCTTCCACTTCCGTGATGCCTTGGAGAGTTGGACCTACCCCTGAGACTGGTGTGGAGCTTGATCCAGCAGATGTGGTGGGAGAAGGCTGATGAGAGCAGGCATGTGGGGCGAGGTAGATGAAAGGCATGGTCGGTGCATTCCCAAAGGCCCCCTGTGCCACTCAGATGACCAGCTGTACGGGCTTATAGTCAGAACTGTGCTGCCTAGAGAACTCTGAATATGGAAAACTTTGCTATCTCCAGGCCTCAGCAACTGCGGAGCAGGGTTTAGCATATCTAATGTTGGATTTGGTACCTAATGCCTTTGTGAGTTGGCCTCATTGTTAGCAATTAAATTTGCATTGCATTTGATTTTTTTTTTAGATCCTTTGTATTATGGTATCTTCCATTAATATCAGAGACCTTTGTGCTATCTGCAATGCATATCCACCATGAAAGAAGGTCTCTCCTCTGAAAAATTTAGTGCTGGACATCCTTAACCCTAGGTTATGAACCACCTGCTAGAATCATTATTCCCTGTTCTCATAGTCTCTGAATAGTCTGATCCGTCTGCATAAAGGAGAAGCGTTATCTTCCATATAGATGTGAGGAACAGAGAAAATAAATATTCTGTCTAAGATTCCCTGTGAAGTTTTGGGCTGGGAGAGAGCCAGGCATTTGATTCATAACTTCTACCCGGTCCAGAGCTTTCATCCTAATGCTGACTGTAACATCAGTTCCTCATACATGGCAGAGTAGCTTTCTGGTTGCATCTACAAGTTCCCTTACTGGAACTGCTGCATATTTGATACAGTCAACCAGCTGACTTTCAGAGTTCCAGTTACCTGTACTCACCTGCTGAAAACAGTCAAAATCCACAAGTTTATTCTATTATTTTATTTTGAAAATGTCATACATGTGCTTCCTGTTTTAACATTTTTTTTTTTTTAGATTTTTTTAATCTTTCCCTTTAGCAATCACTGGGAACTCCATGCTGCTAATTATTACAGTTGAAATTGTCTATATATTCACCATTTAAAAAATCACAATTCTTATTTAAAACTCTGCATTTCTCTAAACAGTTATAATTCATCATCTTTAGTACTTAGTTTTAGAAAAATATTATTTCTATTAGAAATTCTGAAATATACATAAATATGGAAATTGATTCGGCCTATGCTAGGTTTTCAAATGCTCTTATAAAAATATTTTCCTCACTGAGTCCTGAGCATAAATGTTATCAAATAGCATATCATAGAAGCAATAACAATAAAACAAATTCCTTGCATAACAAAGAGTATCTCAAATATAAAGTAGCTTGTCAAGAAGTATAAATAGCTTATAGGAGATATAAAAATGGATGATGTGGTAAAGTACAAAGGAGAAATATCACCAAAATAGATGTATCGGTACTTCTTTTTAATAGGGGAACAAGTGATGGGGAGAAATATGACAAGAACAAAATACACAGAGGAGCAGGTGATGCAAGAGATAATTTAGAAGCAGAGATCAAAAAGTATCAAACTGGGTAGATCAGAGAAAATGATTGGGAGTAAATGGGTATTCTATAATTGTCATATATTTGAAAATATTTGAAGTGCTGATTGAAAACTTTATACACCTTCCCATAATGCTGAAGCATATGGCAATAGCTCTTGCTTCACAATATGAATCCCCAAATAGTACAGAGGCTGAGCTAATTAGAGCAAACTACAGTATATTCTACATTACTGTATTTGAACCAGCTAAGGACTCTTGCTTAGAATATTGAATTATGGCTGTGAGGAAAGTTCAATATAGGAAATCTCTTTTTAAAAAATAAGTCAATATTTATATAACGTCTTCTGCAAGTGTCACTGTTAAGAACAGGCCTACGACTCCTTTCTCACATCCACCTTTTTCTACTTTGCATCCATTTTCATGAAAAGTTAGTTTACACTCCCAATAAAGTTGGTATATTGTGTGATTAAACGAGCTAATCTTTTTCCAGCTTTTATACAAATAGTAGTGGCTTTTTAAAATATCATTACTTCATAGAGGTTTGATGGCTTGTTTGTGCAATTCTTAGGCAAAATTTAAACTGAGATCAATGAGAATTTTGCATGAAAAAATGCATAATAGTGCCTAAAGATGTATCAAGTGTCCAAGAGTGGCCATGGTCACGCCAGCAATATGCTAGTGGGGTAGTACTGGCAAAAGACCTGCTTGTGGCCTCTCAGTCTACGGAAAGAAACGAGTTATCAAGGGCAGATAAAAGTGGTGTATCATGAAGTTTTTCTAGAGCTCAGAAACATATTCAGCCTGGTACTTTTCGGTGTGGAGCAATAGGCCCCTGGAAAACTTCTTTCTCTCTTGCTTGCGAACCCAGGCATGCCAGATATATTTTTTTCTTCTTCTCAAGGCCATGACAGTTTGGGTAGGGGCTTACAAGATCAAAAAGATTAGCTAGGCTGATTTAGGCAATACTGTAAAGGTAACTGTTAGCTCATTTTAAGGGCTAAATATACAAAAGTGTGTCCATTCCAATAAATAGATAGTCTAGAGCTTCTTAACTTGCACTGACATGTAGCCTAACTCCTGAGTTACTAATGCTTCTTAAGATCTGATTTTGGCAGGTTCAAAAGCACCTTGGCTTTCAAAACCCTAAGCAGTTTTCCTTGTGTGCTTTTGGGAAGTGGCTGCCTAATGTACATAAATGCAATATATTGTTGTTTTGTTTTAAAGTTCTCGGGTGTATATCTTCAGCTAGAGGAAAGATGATTTTATCTAGCTTTCGCCCTGGGAATTAAGACACATCTCTGTCATCGGTATCTGATGCTACTAAAATGCTTACCAGAACTGGACATCCTGAGTACACCCCAAAAGGTCTTTGATTCTTTCAAAGAGTTACTAATGGGGTAATGATCAATCCACTGATTGTCTCAACCACATAGGGAGAATAACACATGCTTTATTTCACAGAATGTTAAGAGGCTTTAAATAAATTTTAATGTCATCTTTTTCATGAATGTGACTTTCTTCTGGATAACAATTAAAACTTTGAATTTCATTGTCAACATTCATTTGAATTATGTACTCAGGGGGTAAATTGGCAGAATTTTATTGTCTTTGCATTTTTAACAGTTACTTCTAAATAGCACAGAGCTGAATCAAATTTTAGTTTCATTAGTTTGATTTGAGTTATTTATGCTAATAGATTTGCACTAGAAACCAGCTTTATTACCCATTTCTAAGGTTATTCATATTAATGATGATGATGATACTTAGGAATGCTGAGGAATCGGTGTCTCCACTCCTCTGCCCCCCCTTTCCCTTTTTCCTGAAGACATTATAAAGCTGCTGACTGGACACTTGCTTGAATTATCTGGGAGAAAAGATTCTCGTAAATTTAATACAATTATTTTTTTCATTACCTCTTGTTTGTACCTTGTGCTCTCATATTGAAATAATCTGCAGCCATACTTATCAGATTTTATTTGAATGGCTCCTACCTTTATTAGAAATATCTTATGTTCTGTGACAACCGAGAAAAATCAGATTATTTAACTGAATCATGCTTAGTTGAGTTAGAATGTGGACAGAAAAGGCTTTTCTAAACAGTTATTGATTAGGCTGTAACAGCATTGGCTGCATGCTGTCTCAGGCATTCTCCTTTAGGTTGTAATTACCGTCTTATTTACAATCATTATTTGACATTTGAGCACCTATGTGCGTGTTATCATAACAGAGTATAAGAAGCAACTGCAATGAAAGCAAATGCCGTGTGCAAGATAATAGTCCCCTTGCTCTTCCTGACTTTTAGGCAGTTCGGTAAATTATATAATGATATTTTACTACTATGGATACAGGGAAGTGGGATAGATTTCAGTTGGGGCTATATGAATCTTATTGTCTAACACACTTTTAATTGCATAGGTTATAGTCTCTAATGTTTAAGATTTAAAAACTAATGTCATAATATAAACCTAACTATGTTTACCATTTCTCTTCTCATTTCCTCCATATAAGCATGACATTTAAAATTCAAATTTACTTAGTGATAGAAAAGCAAACAAACTAAAAAATTGAGTTAAATTTGGGAGAGCAACATCTTGGTTTGTAGAATGTAATATGGGTAGTGAAGGGCGAAGGTGACATTCTAAAGAGAAAGATACGCAGCTGAAAAAAGCCAGTAGCCCACTGATTAGGAGAAGGCTACAGGACCAATTGGGAATCCTGTTACTTTTCTGCCTGTGTTCTTCTTTGTGTAAAAAGACAAACTCATTTTGATGTACTTATGGTAAATGAAAACAAATACTCAAAATTATAATAATGCGAAAGACTTGTTACTTTCTAGCCCTAGGTAGCTGTATGAAATTGTATAAAACTTTTGTAAAGTTCTCTTATATTTAATTCTTTAGATACAAAACAAATCGTTCTGTTTAAGAATTTGATTCTTAAATATTCATTGGGTCCAGAAACAGACTGCAAGTTCCCCTTCTCCATTTCAAGGGTCGTAACTTTGCAGTCCATGTCAGCCTAAAAACTAGCAAGGACAATTCAAAAAGTGCTGAAAAATTGTAGATGTAATTCCTTCAGGCAGAAGACATGTTTGAATCTCTGCCTCCTATATCTTATATATACACAACTGGGGGGCGGGGAAGAAATCTTATTGAAAAAGACTTCTTTGTCTTCGCTATCTTTGGGGTTTTAAAAAGCACTATATGTTTTTAGTATTATCATGTTCTGGTAGTATCCCACAATACAGTTTTTTTTTCAAAACAGTCTTTGCAACAAGAACATGGCTTCACAGTCTACTCTGACAAGCAGCAGATTTAGAATCACATTGCATTAACTACCCTAAAACATTGGTTCTACCATAATTATGTTGATATAATATCCCATTCCTTATAGCAGTCATATAAGTCCAATAAAACTATATATAGAATGACATGTAACAGAAGTGACACAATGAAAATGAGATAAACCCATAGTTTGTTACTAAAACATATCCTTTGTGACTCCATAGCATAAACCTTCCCAGTTTTTAGGTTTGGGGTTTTTTTTTGGAGGGGGGAGGAGAGGGCGGTGTTGTCAGAGATCTCTGGTTCATTTAGTCTTTTTACAAAATTCTAGCTAAGAAAAAAAAAAAATCTAATGAAATATCAGTTCAGTGGAATGATACTATAACAGTGAATGATGGATTAATACAGTTATAAAAGTTCTTTGAATAAGAACTTTTAGAATGTGATTCTAAACCTTTTATAGATTTAATGGCAATACCTTGCTGTTCCCACAGAGCTCCAGTGGGAGAGGAGAATGCCAAAGTGGGGTCCGAGCTCTGAGGAAGTTTTGCCTTCATCGCACAATCTACACACAAATGTTTTGTTTCCCATACCTTTGCGTTATGCTGTGTTCTTCAAGGCAGGTATGGCTGCAGATTTCTGGGCTTTGTTTCTACTGGGAGGGGAGGGGTGCTTGTCTTTTTAAGATGTTTTCAGCTATCATTTTCAAACAGAGTTACCTTGTCTGTACAGCTTCTCTTTCCAAAAGTAAATGGCAAATCCTTTGTGACTGCATTCAAGTTGAGTTTAACTCAGTAGGTCCAAAGGTATTTCTAGGTTTCTGTATCACAAATACAATGGCACAACTCTACAAACTCTGACAGGTAGGGAATATATGCAACAGCAAAAGGTAGTGACAGCAAATGATTCGGTTTGTTATGAGGCAGAAAGTGATAAAGTAACAGGTTTTTGTTTGTCGTTGTTTGTGGGTGTTTTTTTTTTTTATAATATGCAATTTAAACACCGTCAATATTGTCATTGTCATCTCAACATTATACATACTACTGCACTTGGAAATAGAGATTTGCCAGATGTTATGACTAATTAGGCAGACACAGGGATTGTTGATAACATCTAAAGGTTTTTTAACAGAAAATTACATTCCTTTCCTCCCAGCTTTTTCCGTTCTTTGTCCTAACCTTTATTCTTCCAGCAAGGAAACAGCAGGGAAAGTTCTATTTACAAATCAATCTTATTGATGCCAGGATCACTTAGACTGGTAGCCACATGGATGTGAGAATAACTTTACTTAATATTGTAACTGAAGCATATGAAAATTCCAGGTGAGTATTTTGTACAGCAACAATAAATAAGTTAAAAAAAATATATCTATTGTCAGTCTGGCTGCTTTCATGGGTTCAATATAAAGACAGAAATTCTGTCCAAGCAAGACAGATTTCAAACAAGAGAAATGTAAATTTTCACGTTGCCTAATGTGAGTACTCTCAGGCTCCTGCACTTGAGATACTTGATTATCTATTTCCAATCTGCGTTTTCTTCTACTGAGAAAACCAAGTAAGCTGACAATAAATTTTGAGATATAATGTACTTTCATGATGTGGACTTACGCCCATTAAGATATGAACCAAGACAGTGAACTGCAACATCTCTGTTGCTATTAAATACCCTGAAGGGAAATTGGATGGTTTATTGACCTAAATATTGTATCCAGCTCTGTCCTTGCTCTGCAAGGTAACCATTTCCACTGGTAAAATGGGGATAAACATGTTGATCTCATTTCTGTAGTTCTTAT
>NW_009205729.1:8208-14913 GCF_000690835.1 Fulmarus glacialis | reverse complement strand
GGAGGTGGGCCTGAAAGTGTTTTAATTGCACACACCAGTCTGCAAAAGGCAGAAAGCACTTTCCCCCTCATTTTTATCCTCCTTTATTCCTTTAAAACTAATGGTACTTCCTGAAGGTTAACTTCAGTCAACCAGTCCAAAGCCAAAGAGTTGACTTCGGTAAGATAGTATAAAACTACCTAAGCTACCACAACATAAATTAACAGCTTATTTTTGGAAAATATATCTTGGGATCTTCTCCTATGTATATGAAGCCATGGCATTGATTTCAGGGGATTTGCTCTTGATTTAGATTCTCATGGTGGGGAAATCAGTTGCACATAATTTTTCTCCTCTCCATCATCATACCTATGAAGGTGGTGGTTGCCCACTACCTGTGGATGTGGGTGGGTGCTCTCACAAGGGGAAAAATAAGCTGCTTGGACTCTCCAGCTTGGCCTAGAAATCAGGAGGGAGGTTATGGAGAATTTAGCTGAGCTTTGGGGTTGCATGGCTCAGATGAATATGGCTCAAATATACCATGGATTTTCTTACTCACTTGAAGTGTCGTCTTTCTAAACCACAGATGCAGCAAGAGAACTGAAGAAATTGCGTTTTAAACGGGCAGAGTCATGCTGAAAATTATTAGATAGGCAAAAGAAGTCATCGCTACCCCCTGTAAAAATTTTGAAAGTTAAGGCAAAACCAAGGGATAGATCATACTGGTATGACACTGAATGTGGTGTTCAGTTCAAAATTCAGATTTCCAGTGCAGTACTGGGGAAAAGTCCTTGAATTTACTGGGCTTGGGTTCATCCCATCTAACTGCAAGCACTTTGCTTAAAGCACTCTCTTGCTCTAGATTCCCGCTAAAGCTAGTGGACAGTGCGGGGGGGGGGCTCACAAGAGCTGGCTTAGTATTTCCAGTTTCCAGCTATTTCTGCCATAGCGAATTTAGGGGAAGTCCAAGTTGGAAGGCCAGCCCACGGTGTGAGAAGGGAGGGAGCAAGGCTGAAGGTATAGAGGCCTTACTGAAGCGATCCAAGGTCTGCTGAGGCTGACTGAAGGGCAAAGGGCAGAGGGACGGGGTGGCCTTTGCTCTCCTGCGCAGCCCTTGCCTCCTGAAGGATCCCCCTGATGCCTACAATAGCGAAAAAAAGGTTGTTTTCTGCTGCGTCAGCTGCCTGACCTGATGGGCGGCACGGTCCTGTTGGTGCTAGCATTGGGAAGGGGCGGGGGTGCAGGGGAGCGGGATGTGGCATGGACTTTAGAGCCAGGTGTGAAAACATGCTGCTGGATTAGGTCCCTTTAAGGCAGGGCGAACTAGCCCAAACGCGTTGTCTTAATGAGGAGGCGCTGGCTGAAGCTGGCCATCCCAGGGCATGAGCCAGGCAAGCACGGGCCTGCCTGCGTTGCTGGTATAGGTAGACATTAGCCATCAGCAAGATACTTTGATTTCACTTCTTCTCACCCTTGAGAAATGCACTTCTTTCGCAGGGTGTGTTGGGTGTGAGAGTTTGTTTTTTTCTCAAACCATGAACAGAGAAATAAAAGATTTGTCACGCTGATCTTTAAGATACAAATACAGCATTTCTCAGACACCAAAAAACCACTAAAACCATGTAGCACTACCCTTCCTACTAAAACTAAAACCCCCTGAAACCTTTCTGTGTGGTGGCAGGACTCTGCCAGCTCCATAGTAGATTAAAAATCCCTCAGCTTGCAGTCAAACCTCCTTCCAACCCTGCTGCCCTCCATGAACATCTGGTCCTGCATTCGAGGCCTATCACCCTGAATTTTGACCTTTAGCAGGCAAGACATGCTTCAGATGGGCTTCAGCTCAGCTAACTTTTCGTATAAGCGTAACTATGCATGAATCTGCTTGGGCTTACCTTAGAGTCAGCTGGGAGGAACAGGCATGGAAAGGGCAAAATACACCTCAGTGTAACACTGGCAGCTAAAACAGGTGAGAAGAACCACATCACTGAGGGTACTCGTCTTTTTTTCCACTGGGGCAGCCCAGGCTGATGGTGGCCTTTATACTGCAGACATCTCGCCTTTGGTGTCATCACTCTTTGCCCTCCGTGTGCATGCCCAGTGAATGTTAAGGGTGGTACCAGTGGTGTCGTCCCCTTTGGAGTTTTGTCCCCCAAGAAGCCAAAGAAGGTGCACTTCTGTGGGGTTCAGCTCCACGGTGCCTGTGCTTGAGCAGGAACGCTGAATGCCAGGAGGACAGCCCAAGCAGGGGGTGGTGAAGGAAGGCTAGTGTTCAGCAAACCTTATCTGGCCAAAATAAGGAACACTCATAAGTTTTTGCTGATTGGGCAAACCAAACTCTCGTTTTGAGGCTGTGGGATATTTGGTTGTGTTCTTTTCCTTTTCGCTATTTTTTTAAATTTGCGTACAGCCAAAAATTGAAAAGGAAGTACCAAAATACTATGAAGCAAGCTAGTCTCAGTGTTTCCAGCTCAGTAGGAAGTACTTAAAAAGGTTTTTTTGTTAGATGCCGGGCACTGTCTGGATGCTCGTTGTCCTTAAAAGGGTCCATTGCTAGCAGGAATTTGTGGTAATTTAAATAAGATGAGCTGGCACACATGAATCCTGTGGTTTCAATTTTCTGCAGAACTTGAATCCATCAGGGAGCAGTCAAAATTCTCCACAATGAGGACCAGCAACTTTCTGCTGTGTACAGAGAAAAGGCAAAGGGTGGGCTCTCTCACTGGGGCTGCCTTTACAGCCAATGGAAGAAAATACGGAATTCTAGATAGACGTTGTGCAAGTTATTTCTTTGCCTCTAACATCCTCTTTCATTCCCTTAACTAGGCCAGCTGGACCTTCATCTCATCTTAAGCATAACAGGAGGCGCAATCTTCTTTGTCATCTTCGTGATTTTGCTTATTTATTGTATCAGGAAGAAGAAAGCAGAAAGGCTTGAAGATGATCGTAAGTGTTTAAGGGGCTTTATGTTGCTATCCAGCCACCTTGCTGACAGCACCCCTGTGGGCAGGAGCATGCTTTCTGTCTTGGCATGAGCAAGAACCCATTTTTGGCATATGGTGAGTCTTGGCAGATCAGCTGGTATTGCCAGTCTCGGTTTCTGATATATGCTTTGAACAAAAGACTTCCTGTTCTCAAGCCCTTTTGTTTATTCGTGGCGGAAAAATTGCTCCTCTAAAGCTCAGCCAAGGCCACCAGTTGTGAGCATCTGTAGGGCTAAAATATACAATTAGATATCCCGTCAGCAGATTTTCTTCATTAAATTTATATGGTGTAAAATTAGGATCCTTGAAATCATCAGTCACATTTGGAAACGTTGTAGATAATGAGAAGGGGCAAGAAGGACTCAGCTTTTCTATGTGTTTCCTCAGGCATCTCACAGAACTTGTCCTCTCTACGAAACAATGTCCTTGGAGGCCTGTCAACACTGGAGGTCCAACCTGGGGCACTTCAAAGAGTTGAGGTTTTCAGAATGGGCAGAGATTTCATCTCTTGTCCAAAATTCATGCCTCAGGAAATACTCTGCCAGAGTCGCCTCTGAGAGTGGGCTGTCAGTCTTGACGGAGAGGTTGCCTTGAATTACAACCCAGGCATTGCTGCTAGTTTGGGTGGACAGAGGATACTAAGCTGCCACTCAGGAAGAGTTGTCTGGCCCACCTGGAAGGGGAGGCTAAAGCAGGAGGGAGGTTGCCCTGCAGCCAGGGGAGCACCTCGGCATTAAAGGCTTGTTTCCGAGTCCTGCGCCCACACACTGTCAGGCTTCTTGTGCGGTCTCAAATAACAGCTAGTCCCTCTGTGAGTCAGTTCTCCAGTTATAAAATGGGAGTAAAAGCTCCTTTGTACACCACAGCAGTCTTTGTCAAGATAAAGAGGGCAACGCCTGAAGGAAACCTCAGCTGACACCTCAAAGGTGCCAGTGGTCAGGCTGACAACAAGGGTGAGCATGACTGGTCCCACGGCCGAGGGGAGTGCAACATCACCGCACCTGAGGGTGGGTGGCAGGGCAGAGTGCTTTGATGTTGCTTCGTGGGGTTACTTTCCCTTCAGTGGCCTGTTTCCAAAAGAGGACAGAGCAGCTCAGGCTGGGGGTGTCCATCGGTGACCGCTGGGGCCTCCCTGGCAAAGTCGTTTCCCCCAACACAGAGAGGGCAGAGCTGCCCCAAACGCCCCCAGGTACCTTGACCTCAGCCAGGCAGCCAAAAAGCTTTCAGGTTTGCCCCGGGATGCGCAGGTGGAGGTGATTTTGGTTGTTCCACTGGAGTAGCAGTGAGAACACCTGAGAGTGACAGTGGTCTTTCAGGTAAGACCAATATATGGCTTTTTCTTGCTTGGGCTAAGCACTCTTCCCTGGCTGTTCAACCTCTGCTTAGACTTGAGTGTGTGCCTGCTTTCTGGGTCCTTCTGTTGTTGCAGATGAGGAGCAAATGATGCAGGCTCGCCAGGCGAACAGTGAAATGGTGGTGCGGGAGCTCCCTCAGCCGCCGTGCAACCCTACCCCGAAGCAGCTGTGTGTGCAGCAGCAGCCGCTGCCGCAGCCCCAGGTGCAGCAGCAGGCACTGCCCCCGCGGCCCAGGCCCCGCACTCAGCAGCGGACTCCAAACCACCCGAGAGAAAGACCTTGAACCTCTGCCCTGGAGGGACGGTGGTCTCTCTGCTCCGCCATTCACTGGGAAAAGAAAAGTTTCCAATAGTCAGGAACCCCTCCTGCCCAGCCTTGCGTAACGCTCAGCTATGAAATGGCAGCTTTCGTTGCAGAAAATTAGAGAGAGCATCAAATGGAGATGAAGAGACCCAGTGGAGGAGATTCAAGGTGATGGGCATTCATCCCTGTGGCCATTTTTCTTCAAGTGTCTCCGTGTTCGGGTATGGAGCATTGAGCCTTGAAGCCTGTGTCTTTCTGTGGTTCACTTGTTTTTACCTTGTTGTTTTCGTGCTTTTTGGACGGATTATATGAAGAAGCTGCTAAAGCTCTAGCAAGACAACATGGGCCTAAGGATCTCAGAGGGTTTTGTCACATATCTTTCCTTTCTCCTGCAGCACATTAGGACAGCCCTCTGGCTTCAGCATCAAATGCATGACCTCCTGGATCAAAAAATAGTTGTATGTAATTAAATGCTTGTCTGAAGTTGAAAGAATTGGTGTCATCTAATGCAGTGAAGAAAGTACTGAAAGGAGATGTGAGAGCCTTGAAGCATGTGTGTGGGAAAAACACAAGTGGGAAAGGAGTAAACTTTTCACTCTATCTACTGTGTTTAGAACAAGAAACCACGGGTTTAAATTGCAGCAAGAGAGCGTTAGGTCAGGGTTTTTTTGTTTTTTGTTTTTTTCTTTTTCAAACAAAGCACTGAAATAGATTTCTGGGAGAGGATCTCCAGCACTGGGGGTTTCAAAAGGCGGACGAGGCAACCACCTGTGAGGCATCCTCGTCCTGGTGAGGGCCAGGGGAACGTGCTACACGACCTCTCCAAGGACTGTTTCAGCTCAGTTTTCTGTGACTCCTTGCTGGCAAATAAAATTAAACTTTATTCTCAACATAGGTCTGTTTAGCTATCTGGACAATTTTTTTTGTCATAGAAAGAGGTTTTGTATCCATTGGTTCATGAAACAAGTGTTACAAACTGCCAAGCAGTTTGATTACTAGTGGCATTGTCTGAATTGCCATGGCTTTTCGTCATAGGGCCTCCTACTGATGGTGAGTGTCCCTTGATTTTGCTGGTAAGCACCTCATGAGTAACCAGGTGATGATAGAGAACTGCTGAGATTTCCCTCCCAAAGGGAGAGGTTGGACTGCAATAACTGCGCCTGCATCACCCTCCATGTGCTGGACAAACACTGCTCGCTCCTCTGGTTCTTGGAGATATTCATAACTGCCTCTATGGGACAGCTGAGGAGCTGAGAGATCGTTTTAGAGCAACGTCTGAATGGGAACACTGGTCCATCTGATGTAAGAGGCAGCACAGGTGGAGGAGAGAACTGCGAGAGCCACAGAGCACAAGACATCCAGCTAGCATATTGTTGCATTAGGCAGAAGAACGTGTAGTACCTCTTTCAGGCTTGACTATCCTACACATCAGGGGAGTTAAAACGGCCATCCTTTGTTTCTCCTCAGAAATATGACTATTTTTATCTTCAGGGAAGTAACTTGTCAGGGAGAAGGAGGTCTCTGCCTCCTCTAGAGCTGAGTCACTTTGCTTGAACTCCGATGGGAGACACAGCCCTGGGAGTGTCACTTGCTCTCATCTTGCCTTTCTGCAGCTTGTTTTAGGGTTTTCACTATTTAAAGTTGCATTTGGTAAACATTTCATGGTTTATTTTGTAACATACACTATATCCCTGTGGTGAATGAATAAAGATGAGAGTGGGTGGAAGAGGATCTTAGTTCACACCTGTGCTGGTACTTCAGTATCTGGATCTCACTTTGGTATGAAAGGAGACAAGAAAAACATTTTGGTCCCTGAGCCACGGAAACATGGACGCAGGAGGTTTCACACCGATCCCCAGGAGGTACCAGCTGCCACCTGAGTGCGGGCAGCTGGTGGGCTCGGGTCGGTGTGGGTGAGCGCAGCCAGCGTGCCCGCCTGCCTGCTGCGGCAGCATGCTCTGCCTGTCCTGCGTGGCTGGAGCTTTATCGGTGCCCTCTCTACAGCAAGCAGCCGAGCTGGGACTTCTCTGTGGTTACAGGAGCACTGGTCCTTCCTGCGAAAGAGGGAGGGTTAATGGGACCTAAGG
>NW_009205729.1:0-8144 GCF_000690835.1 Fulmarus glacialis | reverse complement strand
AATGCTTTGGAGATGCTCCTTCCCCACTGCAGAGGCTTGGTGAGCTTCTGTCGTACCTCTGAGAGGCCCTCCTGGGCTTCCCACCAGCTGCTGCCCTGGGCCCTCTGCTGCCTGGGGCTGGTGCTGGTGGGGTGACACTTGCCACAGGACCTTGCAGGGGGGCAACGGTGCGTGTGTGAGGTGGTGCCGGGCTGATTCTGGCCCAGCACAGAGGCATGCTCGCTCTTCTGACAAGGAACTGCAGCACGACACTAAGTCATGCCTGGGATAGGAACGGGAGGCAAGAAGCTTTTCTACTGTCGGTCACAAAGTGGGTCCAAACCCGCCCTCAAGACCGGGCTCAAGACCACCTTGTGAACTGTGGAAACCTCTGTTGTCTTAAGTTAAGGCATGTGAGGGCTGAACACACCCAAAAGGTGCCCTTGGTTCCCCTTCCTGGGGAGCAGGGCTGCCAGTGGCACCCTGAGTACAGGGCAGGCCAGAGGCCACGACGGTGGGCATGAGTGAAGTGTGGAGGTGTGTATTTTAATACTGCCCTCCACCCGGCTGCTGTAACCACGGACTGAGAGAAGCACTCTCAGCCTCTGTGCAACTCACCAAGGTCTCCTCTGGGTTACTAGACTCTTGCCCTGTTGCTTTCCAGCTAAATGTTTCTCTCTTAGGTGCTAGGAGGCTCAAAGCTAAGTAAAAAGAGCTGAATTTAGCCCCATTGGGCCGATTTGCACCAAAACACAGTCCTCTGTCAGGCAGACAAGAAAATACTATGAGCACAGAGTCTTATCAGGGCAATACTTGCTTTCAAGTGATGCCTTTTTTTTGATAGTCACCATTGTTTTTGTGATGTCTCGTGTTTGTTATGATGCGCTGCAATGGACGATACTTGTACGGTCCAGAGTTCTACTTGGTGCCTTCTCGAAAAGTCAGTAATTTTTCTGAATGTGTGTCATGGAACATTCAAATCTCGGGTTTTTATGCTGTAGAAGATGTTTCAGTTCTGGAAAATGAGCTGACAGTGAGACCTAAGAAATAACAGGAAGTGCTCGGCTCTGGTGACACTTGCTGCAACCTTTCTTGGGTCTTCCTTCGTAGACACATCTACCAGTGAGTCACACAAGATGAAGTGTTTTTCCCTATTCTTCTTAAGGGGGATGAGATGAGAGGGCTGACGTGCTGAGCCGTGCTCTGTAAGGATGCTGGCTTCTCCTCCCCGGTTTGGGAGACACAGCTTCTGCTGCCGGGGTGTTAGCAGGGATCAGTTTTGCTCGGTGATGTGCTGCGCTGAAGGAATGGGAAGAATGTGCAGCCCCGTGATCCAAGCAGGTCTGTAGTCGTGCTGTGGCCCTGCAGTGCTCACCGGTTGTGTAGTCTGAGTAGGCACCCAAAAGATCAATGGTTGGTTGTACAGAAGATACAAGTCTTCTATGCCAGTCTTAATCTGCTTGACATCGGCAGCACTTGCTGCCCAAACTTGACCTTTCTAGTAAAGTCTACAAGACCTGCTTCTATCTCAGCTGGGCATTAGCCAGTCCAGAGGGAGACTCTCTTGCTTCTGGCACAGGCAGTGCTGGAGCCAGTTAGATCATTTCATTTCTAAAATAAAACTTTGAGTCTGTAAAAGGTCAAGTAGGAGACCATGGCTCGTTCAATGTCTTGTTTGGAATGCTTGCCAAAATGATGCCATGGGGAAAAAGACACCAATTTCATCCTTATTCTGCAACAAAACTTCAGGCTGTGATGCAGAGATAAACCCCAGCTGGGACTGCATTGCCCATCAGCTTCCTTCTCTGTTCTGACAGAGAGGGCATTACCTCCTCAGCCATGCCAAAACCTTGCAAAAGGCTTAAGAAATGCTGGGTTTAACTTTCAAACTGTACCCCTCCGTGGGGTGTGCTATGGGCGATAGGCAGGAGCAGAGCTCAGCTGGGCGGGCGAGCGCTCCTTGCAGGTGCCGGCTGTGCAGTGAGCGGGCTGGCATGGCTGTCACCTTCTGATCCCCTCACCCTGGGCCCAGAGGGACCGAGGGGCTTGTTCATGTGCTGTGGGTGATAACGTAAGAGGTCTGGCCTCCGACTTTTGGATAAGATCAGTTTCTAGTAGCTATCAAGCTTGTGAAATAACCCTATCTCATGCTGTGGGAAGAAAGAGAAGAGTTAACTGAAGGTGAGCACAGTAAGAGGCCCTTTGGCAGTGAAGTGGCCTCCTGGCCTCCTCTCCCACCCTCATCTCGGAGGAGGGAACTTTATCATGCTCGCAGTCCTGGGATGGGGCTTTTCTTTCCATGCAGAGCTCTCATCTTTGGGCAGGGGGCAAGCGTTGCATGCCTTTCTGGGCCTCCTGCTTCCCCCTCCTTTTTTAATCCCAGGACCAGCTGCTTTGCGCTCACCTCCTGTGATGCTTCCCCAGGCAGCACTACTGCAGCGTTACTTTCTATTCTAGCTTTTCTTTCCTATAAAACACCCACTCTGGGTGGTTTATTTTTCCTCTTTGAATGATACCTCAGCACTCCACCTATACATACATCAGCCGAAGGACACTGTGCCCACCGAGAGGGAGGAGAGGGGACTTCCAAGGCACCCCCGTGGCTTCAGAGCACGGTTCCTCTTCACCACACCTGCCCCAGGAAGCCCTGCTCCACGTCGCTTTGCTGTTATCAGCCGTTGCCGTCGGGAACGATCCCTGGCTCGGAGAGGATCGAAGAGGGGTACACCTCTTTGCAGAGGAGGCAGGTATTGCTGTCGCCTGCCATGCCAGGCGCACAGCTGAGGCTGACTCTCCCTTTCCCAAGTCTCGCTGGGCACGCGGTGAGCCCTGTCCGCCCAGAGCCCGTGGTGCCGGCAGGCTCTGCTCTCCCTCCTTCGGCACGTGCATCACCGGTGTAAGCTGGGGATTTGATCGAAGCGCACGCAGGGGGAAGGAGAGGGCAAAAGCTAGGGCAGACAAATGACTAAGGCGACGTTTGATCCTGCCCACCTGGCTGTCAGCAGCACCGACCTCAATACGGTGCCAGTGGCTCGTGCACCTTTGCAATATTGTTAGACAGTTTCTGCCTTCGGTGCCTCTAAAATGCAGTTTTTGAGATAACGGCAAGAGATAACCCCACAACAGAGACGCTATCCACATAGTAGTGCTCATTGGTTGCATTTCCCACACACTTTGTCTGCCTACATAACAACAGCAGGCAAGCGTTTCAGGTTGCTGCCTGCCCTCCCACACAGATACCTGCTTCCATTTCCAGCCCTTCTGGGTGGTGTGGGGCAGGTGAGCGAGCGCGGTGCAAAGGCAGGGGGGTGCGAGTAGAGAAGTGCGTGGCACGGGCACTGCAGGCAACTGGAGAGGAACAGCTCTGAAACAAAACTGTCTGCAGGCATCCCAAAACTGCATTTCTACGCTTACGACTCCCTGGCTGAACACCAGTGAAATGGGGACGGGTGGTAAGACCGGTGTATTAGGACAACTAGCCCTTGAGAAGCCTCATGCTGAAATATAATGTCTGCTGGGACAGTCTGGGACCGCTGCTGTTAGCAGCTGGAGTCGGACAAATCCCTCTTCCTCTGTCAAAGGCAAGGTGAGCTTTCCTGTGAAGAACGGGAATGAAATAAAGGCGTGCTTGTTTGCCAATGACTTCCTACATAAGGGTGCCTCGGTCTCCAGCTTTTTTTCCACAAAACATGCGTGCACCTTGCTTGCTTCCGCGATGGGCTCTTCCAAAAGCCTTCTCCATTTGGCTGGGTGCCCCAGAACCCCCTGTGTTTGCTGGGAGGTTCACTGGAGGGCCTGGGATGTCCTGCTAGGCAGAAGCTCACTGAGCTCCCTGCCCTGCAAAGGAGCTCTGTGCCAGAGGCTGGGGGCTTGCCTTTTACTCCTGACCTCTCATCTCACACTGATGGTGTGTCCCATCCCTTGGTGGCACCCCCAGCCCTGAGCACGATGCAGATGGCAAACCTGGGAGAGCAAGGGCTACTGTGATGCTCCTGTTCATACTCCTGCTGGGGATGGGGTCTTGATTTCTCCTCTTGTCTGAGAAGGGAGTACTTGTGAGGTATCGATTCATGCCAGCACGTTTTATTCCATTTCTACTTTCCTGGAGGTTTTACAGCTGTTAAATGCACCACCTGAGGGAGCTCTGTCTCTGAGAATGGCTGTACAATGCTGGGCTGTATGAACGGCTGTACAGCCAACAGGCTCTACAACACAAGGGCGATTGCAAGGCCCGCTTGCTGCAGGCACACCGGTCACTAGTAGCCAAAACTTTAATTTTAGTTGGCATCAGTGTGATTTCAGTAGCCAGGGCCAGTCTGAGTGAATGGCAGAATGAGGATGTGGGGAAGTGCAGGGGAAGTGCCTGTATCTCAACCCAAAACTCGACCAGCAAAACCTCCAACACCCTTTTGCTGAGCTTACAATTTCTATAGACTCTATTTTTCTTTTAGCCATTTAAAGAAAGACAAGCTTAGCCAAAAGCTAGCCATTGCAAAAGAGGAACCGAGTAACATGAACTTTTTTAAAAAGCACTGACAGGAAGGAAACTTGTCTGCACAGCAAGTGACTTGTAGGAGCCTTTAGGCCCTGTAGTGGAAATTAAATACCGAGTGTCGGGGGAGTTGCCGGGAATCCAAGGTCTTCCAAAGGAAGGTCTGTTTAATAAGGAAAAAGGGATGGAAATAAATGGTGTCCCCACCCTCTTTCTTTATCAGACATCTCACCTTGCCTAGAAATTCAGGCCGCACATGGGCTGCCTAGTCTCACGCTGCTGAGAACAGCAAATATGTCCCTGGCTATTGCTGCCAAAGTACACTCTCTTATCAGGCTCATTCTTGTCCCTGCCGCCCCTCTTCCTTGGCATCCCTGTACCACAGGGATGGCTTGCCTGGGTTATGTTCTAGGGAAAAGAAGCTGGATATGTACGTCTCTGAATATCAAACGTTACTTGCAGTAGACCTCTCTGTTGATGTTGGGAACATCACATCAGGAAAATTGGCTCAGCTTTAGGAAAACCACCAAATTGCAGCTCTGAAGGGCCACATTTGGTGCCAGGGTTAGAGAGGATGTTGACAAGTGAGGAGAGTTATTTCAAGATGGCAACTGTGGAAGAAGTAGCTGTGAATCTCCTTTCTCTCAAAGCATCTGTGCTAGAGAAGAACATCTGTGACAGGGCACCTGAGGCAAATGCAGGCGTGATGTCTTATCTAGAGATGAAAAACTGCACCACTGCCAGTGGGCACCAAAGCAGCTGTCTCAACTGACTCAACATATGTACACACATGTTAAGCAGCAAGAACTGTTAGTCCTCTCCTTCTTCTGAAGTTTTGAAGGACACGTGCTTCTGAAGCCCTAATAAGACATAGTACAGAAGAATGGTTTACAGGCCTATATTGATCAGAAGGGAAGCAAAAGCTCTGCTTCTCTAAGGTATAAAAAGAAGATGCTGCATCCTTTTGAAAAAAAAAAAACTGCTGTAGGAAGGTGAGATTAAAGAAATGATACAGACGATACTCTGTGGGACAGGTGAGGCTTAGCCCAGCACTGCAGACTGCACTGCAGGCACCGACCCTCTGCGGGCTGAGCCTGGGGACAGGCACGGCTGCCTGGGCCTGACACACTTGGCTCTTCTCTCATGTGGGACCTGGCTGCTCTGCACCTTCTCCCAGCCCGAAGTGTCATGCAGGTCTGTGAAGAGCAAGCTGATGGTCTCACGGAGCAGTCGCGTCTTGGAAGCAGAAACTTGTCTGCAAATGGTGAGGCTCCCAGCCAGGATCCCAGTTCATGGATGTCTGCCACGGGTCTCCTGGCAAGCTGGACACCTAGCTACCGCCCCTTCAGGGTCAGCCTTTAGTCAGGTACAAGCCAGAGTGGGCCAGGATTGATGCCCTACCTAAACATGCCACTGAAGACCTTCCCTGGGGGGACTTGTGTGCACGGGAATTTTGTGCTATGCCTGTTTTACACCCGGAGCTGGCTGCCCTCAGTGGTCCTGGACTAAAGTCTCTACCTTGGGTGGTGAACAGCATGGCTGGAGGAGGGGACACAAAGCCAGACCCATGCTTAAGGGGCAGCCAGCCCACTGCTGCTCAGGGAACTGATGGCTGCTTGGTCTCACTGGAGGAGAAGGGGCATTTGTGGGCTGGCCACACAACGATGACAACAGTTTAGGGATGCTTTATTTAAGCGCAGCACCTATTTGCCAGCTTCTGGCGCAGGCAGGGAAGGCAGCTTACAGCACGGCTCTGCCTAGCAGGTCCTGTTCGAAGCCTTGTCCTGCAGGATTTGGCCCAAGTGCTTCGTCCAGCTGCGCTATCAGCTGTCTCCAGGGTCAAGAAGTGGAGGCTGCAGGTGCCCTGCCTGCAGCAGCTTGGTGCTGGTGTGAGCGCGAGGTGCAGAAGAACATGTTGGTGCTGTCATCTAGTGGGACAACATGAGCATGGCCAGGCCGTGGCTCTGTGCCCTTCCTCCCGTGCCTTTTACTCCTCCCTTGTGCTCATTTATGTCCTGACTAATAGGCTTGGGAGTATTTTGGGGCCGTAAGGCTTTTCCCTAGAATAGGCAGTGGAAAAGCTGTTATTGTTACAGGCTTCATACACAGTTTTTATCAGGCTTGCGTATCCCAGGCTGGGCTTAAAGGGAGCTCATCCAAACTCATGAACTCAGCTGGCCCTCACGTACCTCCCCCCAGTAGAGTGTATTTTGTGCCTGTAAAAGAGATCAGCCCAATGCACAAATAGAATAATGGTTAAATGCCCACCTAATTTAGATCCTGTTTTGCACCGAAGGAAATCTGAATGATCAAGGCTAGAGACGTCTCTTAAACACTTGATTTCTGTGATTTGTATTCAAAACATAACATCAGTCACTACTTTCTGTTTCTGATCTCCACTACAATCAGGTTCAAGTTTTGGTTCCTCTTGCAGCTGCTCAGACATGTTCTGCCACTTACACAACACACGGCAAACCTCCCTGTCGGCTGCCCCAAATTTTCCCAGAGGGTACATTGAGATGACTTGTCTTCCGGAAGACAAAACCCAATGTCAGAGACTCAGCATTTGGGATGTGTTCAAGGCTGAGTGGCAACGGAAGGGCAGAGGTGGGAGTAGGGCCTTGCAGCTCATCTTACGTCTTTCCCGGCCTCTAATGACTTCATCCCGTAAGTGCCTCCTCGTTCCTCTCACAGCAGAGGGAGTGCTGGAAAATCTGATGCTGCTAATTCTGGCGGAGTAACTGGAATGCAAACCACGGCCCAGGCAGAGGACAACAGGGAACCGAAAGCAGTCTCCCAAATGAGAAGCATTGGCGTGTTTTTGTTTTTAAAGATGCAGCGATTTCTTAACCGTGTTTTAAATAGAATCGTAGAACAGCCCAGGTTAGAAGGGACCTCAGAGATCATCTGGTCCAACCTTCTGTGGGAAAGGGAGCCTAGATGAGATTATTACCCTGTCCAGTCGCATCTTGAAAACCTCCAGTGATGGGGACTCCATCATGTCCCTGGGGAGATTGTGCCAGTGATTGATTGTTCTCACTGTAAAAAATGTATTTCTTATATCAGGATGAAACCTCTCCCAGTGCAATTTGTACCCACTGCCCCTTGTCTTCTTCATGTGGCTCCTTGTGGTTTAGGTTGAAATCCTTCATCTTTCTATCTCTGAAACACTTCTGTTCATGTGTGATGGAGAGTCTCGACTGGTGTCCCGAAGGAAATACGTTACGAAGGTATGTGTCTCTGTTGGTTCCCACTCATGCTGTCCTTCTCTACCCTTCCTTCCTACCCTTCTCCTAGTCTTTTTCAGGAAGCACGTTAACCTGCAGGTTACATCTGCTTACGTACAGCAAGTGTTCGGTTTCTAAAGGACTCCTAGTTTAATTTCTCTTATTCTCTTCTGCAGTGAAAAGCACTCCCTGTCCCCTGGTTAACTATTCCAGCTCACAGTGCCAACTACGGCGGCTGCAGGAGCTCAGCGGTGCGAGGCCGATGGTGAGTAGAGGAAGGTCCTGGTGGGTTTCCCTTTCCACATATGGGGATGATACGGGGGAGTCAGGGAAAAAAAAAGCCCCAAACACACTTGCTCATAGAAGCGTGGTTTTGGCGAAAGCTGCCAAAACGTGACTGTGCTGTACCCAAGAGGGCAGCCGGGACGGAGCCAGAACCATCACGC
>NW_009205728.1:0-21174 GCF_000690835.1 Fulmarus glacialis | reverse complement strand
CCTGCCCGGCGCCTCCCTTCCGGGACCAGCGGCTCCGCCCCACCTCGGCCTCCTCAGGGAGCTGAGGAGATCCCCTCGCCCGGCCCACGTCCCGCCTCTCGCCCTCCCACGGGCAGCAAGGGCTGACGCGGAGGGGAGCGGCCGCTCGTGGGCGGTCTCGTCGAAATAACACCCACAGTGCGGGCAAAAGCCAGTATTAGTCCTTTTTCTAATAAAATAAAGCGCTCTCGGAGAGATGGAAAAGCCTTGAAAGCATGTCAGTGCTACGGAGCTTGATAAAATAGCCAAATTTGGAGCAACGGAATTCTCTCTTCCGAGTTGCATGCTAATAGTGTTCCACATAGGAGAGAGACTATAAATAAAAGATTGGGTTCATTTAATTTTCAGTAGGATCCCAGCTTCTGAAGTCGGGGAAAGCTGCTCCTGACACTGCGGTACAGACATAAACCCAGGGAAGGCGGACATCGAGTTCTTCTGCTTGGTGCTCGGCTGAGGAACATTAATTAGGTCTGTGAAAATAGGAAGATGGACTTGAACAGGCTTTATACAAGCTAATGTTACAAATGCAGTTGACATCTCTGCTTTTTTTTCACTTAAGCAATTGTTTTACGTGATTTACTAGCAATAGAAAAAATGGATTTTCTCTGTTTTAATTAATTAATTAAAATTAATTAATGTGAATGTTTTAGCATAAAAACTGTTGTTATCAGTCTCCTTTTTGATTTTCTAAATGTGCTGGATACTTCTGAAATGCACTGCAAATTCATCCAGTTTTAGAAAGGTTTCTTTTCTGCTATGGGTGACAATGTGGTTGCATGACGCCTCGGGAGATTATTCTGATCCTGGAAGAGCGATGAGCTGCACAGAATTACAGACTTTTGGTGAGAAGAAATATCTTTAGCATGGAATGGACTGGGTAAAATCCCTGTTTTGGGGATTTCCATGTGTTTGGGGGATTTCCATGTGTTCATATGCATTGTATTTTTGATATTTTTAAAGTAAAGATGAAAAAATGGAAAACAAAGAACAAGCTGAAATTTCGAAGAGTAGATTTTATGCTAGAGTTTTTTACTGAGCTGACAATAGCCAGCATAAATATCCTAAACATTGTATCCGTTGGTAGCAATACTTTATGTTTCTAATCTCATATGATCTCACCGTGGTATCAAAGTCCTTTAGAATAAACCAGTTTGGTCCTAGCATGGGTTGGTGCTCTTTCTCCAATCAACATTTAAGAACGTTCTGGTTTTTATTTGCATTAAGCTGTCTAACCAGTTTTTTTGCAAGCCTAATGGATTAAATTTTACTTCCCGTTTCCTTAGCAGAGATGAAGTATCAGAGTGCTTTTTCTGTTGTTTACCTTTGGAGCAGACGGTTCTCGTTCTTCTCGTTCTCCTGCGTGGAGCAGCTACCAGCCAGGTACACAGTGTCTGCTCGGATACTGTAGTAGTTTCTCCGGGAAATCTAGTCATGTTAAAACACAGCCTATTTTTGTTCACTTTTGGACTAACTTTAACTGGAAAACCTTTTTGGTTAAAAGGTAAGCTTTCAGTTTTTGTTATGTATTCAGAAAGTTTCTCCAAGTCTTCTTGTATACTCTCCGGTCGTGATCATAATGATGCACACCTTTCAAATTGAGTCACGGCTCTCCCCAAGTATTAGGCTATTAGCTGACTTGCTAATTGAGAAATTCTTGTTCAAGAAAAAAAGTGTCTGGAAAAGATTACAGGTTGAAGCTTTTTATAGTTGAGCTCTTTTGTGGTTTTCTTCTCCAGGATGTAGCAGATATGTAAATACATCATCTTCCCTACAGGACGCTGGTTGTGACAACTGCAGTTATTGTCACTCTCATCAATAGTAAAGACTGTAGAAAAAGATTTCTTCTTCAGTAATGTCAGGCAAATTCCTACAGTTTTGTTTTAGTTCCTCATTAACTCATTTCCATTTATGATTTGGCTTCAGATTTTATATTTAGATGTAACACCTGAAATATTTCTTAGAAAGTGGTATTTTTAGGACGTGCATTAAAGATAGTTTCCTGCTTTCAGGTGTCAAAATTTAAATTGTTGGAACTGCATTTCCACTCTTAGTTCAACATGCACTTAACCCATGTAACAGAATGGATTTTGTGATTTAGATAATAAAATTATTGAAGATTAAGAGCAAAGTCAGAAGTAAATATTGAGTGCCAATATACTTTGCAGACCTGTTTGCTACTAGCAACTACCACATTTTGATTGCAATGGCAGCCTTTAATGTTAAACATATGCTACCTGCACCTAGCTTTTAAAAATCCTGATGTTATCTAATAGGTAGAGATCATTGTTACACTGAAGAATCCTCCTCCTTGCTTTGAATGGGTGATTCTGTGGCTTCTTTGCAATTATGAATTCCTTTCACAGGAATGTGGGAGGCTGAGGGTGAATTTGTGCTGCTATAAATGAGAAGAAATCTCTTTGTTTCCTTGTGAAAGAACAATTTAAGAAGGAAGAAACTACTTTCATTGTTAAAACCTGTGTTATTGTTGATTCTGTAACCTGTTTAAAAGCAATGGTTTGTCTCTTGATCAAAGTCAATACTCAAACCAGATGGATGAGCAGACAAGAAAAAGGAAGATGAATTCAGGGTCACACAATTTTTAAAAAAGTCACTGGAGATTGTTTTTATCTTTATAAAACCATTTACCTGAAACCAGATACTCAGCAGACTTCTTATCTTTAGCTTCCTGCATTAGCATGATGTTCTGGAGATAATTCTGGTATAATGTGAAAGGCTACAAACCTTTTGCAAAGGTTTGACTGTTGCTGGAACAAAAAAATGCAGCATTAGGCAATGGCAGGAGGCAGCGCAGTGAGCCGATTATACACGCAGCAGGTGGCAGAATTATATCCAGAGGACAACTCTAAGTATTCCTCATTCAGGGCAATGGGGAAAGGAATACGAGTAAAGGGATTTAAATGGAAGGAGAGGGCTGAAGGGGGAGTTGATTTAATCAAGGAAAGGACAGAGGAAGTAGAGACATGAGCAAGAGGGAGACGATGCGCAAGTGCAGGACCTAACAGTAGCTAGAAGGCAATACCACAGCAAATGGCTCTGTAATCAGTAAAAAACATTCCCCAGTGTATTTAGGGACTGAATGTATTCTTCTGGAGATACAATATTCTCAAATACTCTGCCTAGCAAGTTCTGAAACATCCTGGCAAAGTTGGATCCACCATTCAAAATAATTGTACTATATGTCCATCAGCCACTCTTAGAGAGCCCTGCTGCAGATTTACAGATCAGCACAGTCTTCCTGGAACCAATGAGGTGATTTCACAAAGCTTAAGGAACTTAATTCTATTTGAGATGTTAGCATCTCTTGCACTGTTAATTTTAACTGGCCAGCTGCTTCAAAAATTACTGTGAGGAGACAGATGGGTGGACAGAGAAGGTAGCTGCATAAATTTTCTGTGGTACATCAGGTTAAAAGTGTAGGTCATGGAAGAAAAATGTTTCAAAAATGATAGACAAAGTTACAAAGTTAATAATGCAGACTGTGAGAATTAAGATTGTGTTTAAATCATTTGATAGTTTTTCTTTGTGTGCTCCAGAAGACCCCAGCTTTAATCTGAAGTTACTTTTTTAAAATCAGTTTGACCATTCCTAAACTATTTCTTCATCACTATTAAAGTATGCAGTGAATACAGGAAGGGATTTTTTTAATTATTTTTCTTGTTCTTGGGATTCTCTATTATGTTACTGTCATATTGGTTGAGGGATTTTTTTGTTTCAAACAATAATTAATTTGGTTTGATATTGTCTATATGAAGGAATGAGAAAAATTTGAGCTATTATCCCAGTTTATAATGTAAGTAACTAAGACCAAGAGTTAAGGCCAAGATTGCCAGCCAGTCTTGGACATCTATTTAAGAAAACTTTTGCTTGAATTTGCAGTTTTTAGCACTTTACATCGGTTGTGTTTGGGGTAGTGTAGTCATTAACCTTGAACACAGTCAAAACAGCATTTCTGCAGAGAATGAGGCCACATATATTTAGTTTAAACACTCAGAAATGAAGAGTAACTTGGCCATGAATTAAAATGTTGATTTCTGTGACTTTCCCAGCATAACCCAAGAACCCTGTCAGAGACAGAATAGACCAAACTGAGCATGCGCAGTCAGGTCCAGTACTGATGAAATTACTTTCTCCATTTATGGCCTGATCAGAATGATTTTTCAGCAGTGATCTGTGCAGATGCCAACATAATGTCTTACTTATCCTTTCTGATTCTTTAGAAATTTCAAACTTTATTTTTAGATGTATCTTCTGAACAGACATCCAGACTTTCTACATTAGAAATAATTATTCCTCGAAGTCTGACAAACAGAGAGAAACGTCACCCATTTTTTCATGAGGTTTGTTATTCTATCTGATTTTTTTCTTCTGATGTTGCTGTTTTTCACAATATTGGCCTATATTACACACAGACACACATAATGTATAGTATACATAAATTATTTTTGCGAAATGTGCACTATCTCTTCAGATTCTTAAGTGTTTTCAACTAGTTTAGAGTAAATTTGTTCCCACAAAGGTCTGTGACTACACTCTAAGTTAACATCTTTCAAACTTAGTCTCTGTTAACAGACAGAGTGGGAAGGAACAAAAAGAATATTTCCATTTCCTCTGAGTCAGATTAGATGTTGAACTCAAACTTGAACTAACATATGTTCTTTTGCTTGTTGTACCTGGTCTTTGGATAACCAGAGGATTTCAACCATGTAGCACCTAAAGGGCTGATGCTTACTTTGTAGAAATGGTCCCACAGAGTCGCATAGGTTAAATGAATTAGTTAAAAGAGAAAGATCTGAGCCTTAATTCTTCCGTTCTGAAGTAACTTACCTTTGTTCCAGATACCGACTTCCATTACTGAAGTAACTGTTAATGAAATAGCATTAGTCATCTTTATGCAAACTGGTTAAGGAAGGAATCTGTGAGTCGTTCATCCGGCTGCCGATGATTTACATAAGGAGTGTCATGAAACATGATGTGGTAGTTGGTCAAAGAGTGCATACATGGGCTGTGTCCTTCTTGGGGAACCAAGTCTGGCCGCCTTCATCCAAGCTGTATCTACGTCCTCTCCACTAGCATCTCAGGACCATCTGTTCCTAAGCCGATAGCACTACAGCATGGTAGTCTAGGTTTAGCTTTACTAACACTTCTTTTTTGTTCTTTTAATACCACAAATTTTACACTTCAATTTTTCTGCAGACTTTATATCTTCTACACTCCCTCTACAAATCTCTAATGGCAGACGTATTTAATTTCTTGTGTAGTTTGTGTACTTTTTCATTCTGTCTTCTACATAAAAATTTATAGCTTAGTAGAATGTAAACTTTCCATAGGAAAGAATGTAGAGCGTGCTGCTGAGACTTTGAAAGGCATGAGGGCTAGGAAAGTGTGTTTTGTAAATCCGGTAAATACTTAAGACATATTTAGTAGTTGGACTTCTGTTGTCAAAGAAAACATGGAACTGACACAACCAAGTAGAAAATCACCTAATTAAGTGATATCTCTTGTTCTGTTTTCAGGAGCATTCAGATGACAATCTTTCATACTCAATTAAAACCAGAAATGGAACATACCTCCTAAAACTGAAGAAAAATAAGTATGTGATAGAGTGTTCTAAGAAATCATTCCGTCTTGGGATTTAGTTGCATATAGTATGCAGACTATAAAAATACAGACAAGTATTTTTATACTGAAAAAATTCAGAAGAAACCATTTAAATGGCAGATTGTAGTAATTACAAAATGACTCTGTTAAATAGTGTGTCTGTTATGGTACTAGCTTGCAAATAGAAGGGAATAATATTTTTTCTAGTTGTGCAGAAATTTATTTTGATTATTTTTTTATCAGCACCACACGATAGTAGATTTCAGAAAATCCTTATGGAAAATTAGAATTCAGCTCATTGTTAGCTCTTTAGTAGCAGGTAGGGGAGAGTTGTTAGCCATGTTATATTTGAAGCAATTTGTCTATTTCTGTTATTCCTCATTCCTGAGCCTGTAATAGTCCAAGCCTGATATAACATAGTCTGCTCAGGTCCTACTCTATGGATATTTTAGTTAAAGTATTTAAAAAAACTTATTTTCCAAATAATGCAGCTCATTTTTGAGGTATTTTGTTTCATATATGTGGATTTTAATAATAATTTAGGATGAGTGTGCTGCTAACAGAATGTAGTACTTACTAGGATTCTTCACTTATTTCTTGCTTTATAGACTGTTAAAAGAGCAGTAGTTTATTTTTGTTTCCAGAAAGCTTGTTAATGAAGATTTTATGCTATATACATATGCGGAAAATGGGAAACTGGAGGCAACACAATCAAAAAACAAGGTATCATACACAATAAAATTCCCCTTTTGTTTAAGAGTTTCCTCAAACCAGGGAAGCCAATCTTTATGAACTGAAGCCATACTAACAATTTGATAGAACTGAGGACAACAACAAGGATGTGTACATATCTAAACATATTTTCAAAGCAAAAGTGAATGCACAACCATTCTTCAAATCTCTATAATAGAACAGTGAAAATTGTTTACATTTTTGGCAGTGGAGGGGAAAATGCTAGTGATGCACATAAAGTATCTTACAGAAGAAAAATATATTTGCTGGGAAAGAGGCTTTTGTGAGTTTTCATATTTGTAGCATCGCTGTTTAACAGTTACCACTGATACAAAACATAAGGTTCTACGTCTTATGAGGGAGTGGGCTGTTTATGGTGATACAGCATCACTGTTTTCCGAGGTGTGAAAGGAGATGCCAGGAGATTATGCCAAGACTGAATTTGAGCTACCTGATTAGGTCGCCTTTGCATAGTATGCAATTAAAGGTACAATGGCAGCATCAAAGCTCTATAGTTTTTAGGTCCTGCATCAAACAAGCCTTATAAATACCTTTGAATTTAATTTCAACTTTCAACTGCATGTGAGCTCAGTTAGACTTAATTGGGTGCTTTGCGCAAGGGAGATGATCTCAGATCAGCCTTTGAGAGGAGTCTGTTTAAGAACAGGATGAGCAATGTAGATGAAAAGATTTCACTAAAAGATGGTGATGGCTTAAACTAAAAATCTGGTTGTTTTCTAGAACCAAGGGAGCAAGTGCTATTGTAGGTACTCGTATCCAGGAATATTTTACTCCAAGAAGGTTGGGATTACTTTTAGAATAGGGAACTCTGTAAATTTGTAACAGCCAGCCTTAATGTCATGCAAATAAAAAGATTGGTTAGAAAATAAGTTTGTATTTGAAGGCAACAATCTTATTTTGTCATTAATTATGTGGTTTTGTTGCATTTCAGACACACTGTTATTATCATGGCACTGTTGAAGGAATCGCTGACTCAATGCTTGCTCTTAGCACATGCGATGGCCTTAGGTATTACCTCTTGCTTTTTACTTCAGGAAAGTTCACTGTGCAGTACCAGAGTAAAACAGTAAAAAAACAGTTGCTATTTATCATACAGCTGGAGAGAAAACACCATCCTATCTTGCAATCTTTTTTATATATTTCGCCTTTTGATGAAGCTGAAACTCTTTAGAGGTTTTATATCTTCCCTCAACTACCACTTTTTTCCCCTTTTCCAAAATCCCTTCACAGAAGAAGATAACATGAGAGAGAGCATAATCCAAAGATAGGCAGAACATGGGTATGAACTGGGGCCTCTATTACTTGGTGCGAATGTGTGGACCAGAGGTACCTCTCTAGAAGAAACGCTGATGAAGCTTTTGCTAAACTTAACACACTCCTGCGAACAATTCTGTCTTATGAATGGGCATGTTTCAAAAGAAAAACCATTTCTGTGGAAAAAGTTTTGACCAAATTTGAAACAATTTTTTGTGTTTCAAATACAAGAAAATTGCATTTATTTGAGAAACATAAACGGGCTAGATTAATGCATAAAAGATGGTGGTGTTCTCCCACAGAATCAGTCCATGTGAGTTGGCAAAATGAGATGGCATGCACAGCAAATTGTGCAGATATTCAGAATGTGCTTAGAGTGTCTCCATGCTCCCCTGTGCTCACCGAGCTTGGCTCTTCAGCTGGACTTTGGATATACTTGTCAGTTGTAGTAGCCTTGTTCAGTTTGATGGTTTTTTCACAAGCAGGAAGAGGCAAATGGAATAAAGTTCACCCACATACCTTTCACGTATAGTATCACAGTGAGCTGCCACTCACAATAAATAATGACATTTCCTGGCATTCCTTTAAATTAAGAATAAAATGGTCCACAAACTGGTATTTCAGGTAACACTGGATCTCACTAAGCAGAACATATATTTCATTTTGTCTGTTCTGCAAACTTACACAGACTCAAATCCTTTGGTTACCTTGTACTCACATTTTTGAAGACCTTCTTTCACAAGATATTAACTAGAGAATTCTTGTTCTAAATATAGTTTTGAGATTCTGCAGAACAAGATAATAGCTTCTGAAAGATTCTGGTACAGCAAATGGGCATGTACCTGGTGTTTCTGAGCCATGGACAGATGTAAAACCTTTATACTTAGCTGCACTCAGCAGTGCAATACTGCTGTTGCCCTCATAAACACCCTGGTGATTGCTTTTAGCCTCTCTCTCTGTCTTAGAAGATATCTTTTTCTAAAATGCTAGATTACTTTGGCTGCATGGGGCTAGGAATGAGACTAGAGATAAGGACTAAAAGAGACCCTTTGCATCAGCTCTGTACCCACAATCCAGACTCATTTAGTAACAATTTGGCTTGCCCGCTAACTGACTCAAGGAGCCCACACTTGTGTACGATTGAGTATTTTATATAAGTTCTGGTTTGTCTTTTGAGATCCTGTTGGGCATTTGAACTTACCCCCTATATTAAGATAATTTAAGATAATAATTTATTTCAACATGGTATGAACAGTTTTAGTTTTTAAGTATCCAGCTGTCATTCACTCACCTAGTTATAAACATGAGGGAAAAATTGTGGAATAATTTTTCATTCTTTTATGATTATTAGAGGAATTCTCTACATTGGTGGCAAATGGTATGGAATGGAGCCGCTCTACACATCCAGCACATTTGAACACATGTTTTACCAGTTAGAAGATATGCAGGATATCCCCTTCCAATGTGGTGTGCTGAATGGCAGCCTTCATCACGAGAAGATGTTTGTGAAGCAGTCTGTGAAATATGCATTTTTATCCAATAGTACCTCTAGCAGAGAAAAGCTTTTGAGGGTAAATACCTTTCTGTTTCTCTCTTGAGTCCAAGCCTTCTCCTCAGTCTGTTCCAGCAGCCAAGGGCCTCCAGAGCTCTTGCTTTGGCATGGTATCATTGCAGATGGGTTTGGCCTGGCAGGCCACTTCCTTGTTGCCTTCATTTTCATGGACCCCAACAGGTGGGAGTACTGCTACTCTGAAACAGAAGAACAGCACAATGGGAATTTAACATAGCTTGAAGCAATCCTTTAGCAGAAGAGCAGGGCTCTGCCCAAGACAGTTGTGGGAAGGATGTGAAAGGCATGAAGCTACCATTCAGTTCATGTATCCCAGTGTCTGTGCAAAAGTGAATTACTGACATACAGATATTTATGTGGAAATCTAAGGCAAATTGATAGGCCACATTAAAAAATGCAAAATTGCTTTATAAATCCATGACATTCATGAGAAAGATAAGTAAAAAAACCTTGAACTCATTATGTTAACTTATTGTGCTTTCTAATTTGCAGAAGAAGCGAGCTGTCCTGCCACAGAAGAGCTATGTGGAATTATTTGTGGTTGTGGATAACAACAGGGTAACGATTTTATCCAATGCTACATACATTTTATTAAACCATTAAATTTTTTCTCTGATATTCTCATATGATATTTTACAGTTTTTGCTGAAGAAGTCTGATGCTGCTGCGGTGCAAAAGGAAACAGTTGAGCTGATTAATTACGTTGATGGGGTAAGTCAGATAATTTGCTGAGATGCAGTAGTTCATCGTAGTTTTCAAAAGAACAGCTAATGCAGTAAATCTGAACAATTATGTTCTGAAACTGTATTTGGAAGTTATACAGCAATTTGTAACATATTTAAGGCACCTCATGAATCCATGCACAAGTCTTATAGAGGTGTAAACAGAGGGAGAGATGCAAGATGTTTTTAAACCACTTCTCTGTGCTCCCAGGCTTTGGCTGCTCCAGGAGTGTGAGGTCTCCAGTAGGTTTTACATTTCCAGGAAAAGTATTTCTCATGTATGTAGTTCTTTTTTATTAAGCAAACTGTCAGTGCTGTGAACAATTCCATAAGCTCTCTGATCATCTGTTCCCAATTTCTCCTCAAGACAATTAGCTAAGGAAATGAATGAATGTGGTCTTTCCAACTTCTCCAACTGAAAGATATGTTTAGCTACCTTCATGAAGTAGATTGCCTTCAGTCACATATTCTTTCCTCACATCAAACTTAATTATTCAAAGAAACGAAAGTTATGTCTCAGTCATTATGTTCAGCTTAATGTTTACAGTAGTAGTGATGTAATCTTTCATAATTCAGTTGAAACAGATTGATGGACAGTAATTATCATTGTATTTTTTTCAGATGTATAGAGCATTAAACATTCAGATTGTTTTGGTTGGATTAGAGATCTGGACAGATAGAAACCACATATCTGTAATGGATGGTTCAGCTGGAGATGTACTGAGTAGATTTGTTTCTTGGAGACAGAAAGATCTTCTTAAACGATCACGAAATGATGTTAGCCATCTTATAATGTAAGTGTTCATTCAGTGGAAGAACTAGCCATGCTGCCAGTGATGTTAATGTATGTGGTTTTGGGTTTGTGTATGGATGAAAATATAACTAGACTAAAATTCACTCAACTTCCAAACTGTTTTAACCTGGAAAAATGTCAAGAAAGTGTAATAAATTCTTTATAGATAATCAACTCCAGGTGGCTCTCCTTGAGCAGGGGGGTTGGACCAGATGACCTCCAGAGGTCCCTTCCAACTTCAACCATTCTGTGACTCTGTGAACTCAGAAGCACTGACAGCAGATTTAGGTTATTGGTCATTATTTTCAAGCTCTGTTATTCAGATGTTCAATATTTATTACAGTAAAACCCTGATATGATGATAAATTTCTTCTTGACTTCAAAAAGACCAGCTCTTGACTTGCAGTATTTGTTTCAAACTCATCAGTGTCTTTTAGTAGAAATCGTGAACTTCCAGCCCCTCTTTCAACAATACCTTCAAACTGCTTTTGTTGCAGAGGGAGAAGCTCTTATGGTGGATCCATTGGAATGGCTTTTGTGGGTACCGTCTGCTCACAGGTCCAGGGAGGGTCAATCAGCACTGTAAGTACATAATGTTGTAGTTATTGGAAGAAACTAGCACAGGAGCTGCTAAACTATTATAGATATGCTGCCAGTGAGACCAAGAGGTAGCTGAACAATTGGAAGGCTTTCCCCTGTGCGTTTACACAACCCAGAGTTGTAGCTACTGCTATTGCCAGACATTGCTTCCACAGAGGTACCTTCCAGAACATCCTAAATAAATAATGTGCAATTTGTTGACCTATTTGCTCAAGTCACTCAGGTCTTGGACTGGTACATTTTCTTTCATGGGGTTTCTGATGTAAAGACTTGTGCATATTTTTATACTTACATCAAAAAAAAAAAAAAAGTTTTTTACAGTTTCTCTCTTCATCACGTTCCAGTCCATTTGGCTGATTTAGTCCTGAAATAATTTTTTTATCACCTTTTTGTAATTCAGCTAGCTCAAGGTTGTATCAGAAAAGCCCATTCTTGTACCATTAAGGTTCATAACCACAGTGTTTTTGGGATGGGAATGCATCTACAAAATAATGTGTATTTTTTTCCTCTTTGCATGGATAGACAGTGAACATAATGCACTCTATTCTAAAGTGTCTGGAATTCTCCACAATGAGGCTGTAAACAGGCAAGAATTTTAAATTTGGCAAAATTAGCCAGAAACTAGTTTTTTCTCCTTCACCCTTGGGGCAGCACCAGTATCTCCAGAGGTTCCTGTCCTTACAATATGGATGCCACAACATCATGGACAATCTTAGAGGCAGATTCTGTTCTTCAACAGTCTTTGTCTTTTTGTCTTTGAAGACTCCATTGAAATCAGTGTTATGACTGATTAACTGTGTCATTATTCAGAATATGATCCTAATGGGAAAAAAAGTGGCAGAATCTGGCCCTACTGAAAAAACAGTGACAAATTGTCCTTGCTGCTTTGGCTTTGCAATACAATTTAGTATTCTGTCTTCATAGCCTCTGAGAGACTTGTGGCTTGAATAAATCGGTAGGTAGCAACTTAGTAATGTCTTTAGGTTTATATTTTTTAACACTGATTCTTTTTATTAGTTGAATCATAACAATGTGTTACGTCATGCTACAGTAGTTGCACATGAATTGGGGCATAATCTTGGAATGAAACATGATGATAAAAGGTGTCCTGCATCCTGTGTTATGCACAGCACAGATAAGTAAGCTTTCCAGTTATTTTATTTTAATACTTGTTATTTACCTGCAGTGACTATGCCTTATAAGCTGTGAAACTCCCATGAATCTTGAAGAACTTTTGTGAATGGGGAGTTGTTTGAAAAGTTTAACCACAGAGGTGAATTCACTGACTTAGATCTTCACATCATTTTAATTTATTTGAAATGTTACCTGTTTTCTGATCCAGTCATTATTTGTAGCATTCCTAAAAACTTCTTTGGATTTTCTTGGGTTTTTTTAATGATAATTTGTTGCTTTTTCTTTTTTACCCTGCTGAGAAAGCTTTACATATATTCACTGGGTTTGTGCAAACATGCATCCTTCACACAGATTCTCTTAACTGTTAATTTAAACAAAAACTATCAGCCTAGATTTCTTTCAGTTCATTTGTTCTTTGGCTTCCCCGTAAGAGAAAAAGATCATATTATTTTACCTATCCACATTTGTATTAATAAATCAGGGTAATTGAACACTGGACAAAACTACTATAAGAAGATGCATTCCTGAGTTCTTAGGGACTCCAAGTTAAGGTGAATGTCTTTCTGGAAATTATTTTTAATCAAGCATTTTTAGACTCAGTACCAACAAGGAATTTCTAAGGCCCGTTTTATATAGGACACCAGAATGGATAATCTGATGATCTCTTCTTCTGAAAGTACTTGCATTTATGTTATATATAGTATTTTTAACTTCTAGTACTGTACTTTAATGCAAAATAAAGTAAAAATTAAGTATCTCATGATCTCCTAAACACAGTATTTATTATAGATTGACAATATTTTAAGGTCTTGAGTTGTATTTTTTCCTGTAAGCAAAATATTAAAAATACAAAAATAATATTATGCTTTCCAGTGGATCCAGGAATTTCAGCACCTGCAGTGCTGATGATTTTGAGAACTTTATTCTAAATGGAGGTGGAAACTGCCTTAGAAATCCTCCCAAAACAAGTAATGTTTACAAGGAACCTGTCTGTGGTAATAATGTGGTCGATAACGATGAAGAATGTGACTGTGGCAAACCGCAGGTAATGAATTAAATTCAACTGGATATTTGTTGTATATTATATTATATTATATTATATTATATTATATTATACTTGTTGTATAACACTGGCCTTTTGGTATACCTGATTTGCATTAATATCTGAGGAGTTTTCCTTGTAAATTTACATTTTTGCAAACAATGTGAAGATAAATTTTAGAAAAAGCCTAAAATCATACTTTGATTTTGATATGAACTCAGTTAAGGGCTACTGGACTTCACAGAACTTTGAACCAATGCCTAAGAAAGAAGAGCATTTCAGTGAAGAGTATGTAGAAACACCATTGTTTTTTGTGCTGGTTTTAGCAACATGGATATTTCTGTTACATACAAGAGATTGCTCATTTATAGAGCACTTACAGGTTTCTAAGTGTAACCCTTAAGCTTAGCCCACAACAAAATTACTTTTGTTTGTCCTATTTGCATTGTCAAAATGTCCCTCAAAGAATGGGATATATTGACTCGTTCTTTAGAATATAAAAGCGTCTCAGAAAAGACACCAATAAATCAAAAGGCTGTCAGCAAACCCAGGTTCCATCGTATAGGCCCTCTTCTAAGTCATGAAAAGATGCCAACATTTCTCTACATCAAACTGCTAGCATAGTGGAGAATAAGATGAGGGGAGGAGTGATAAGAAGTGTTATTTAAAAACCAAAGTGTTCTGCTTCTTTTAGTGTCCATTTAAAGTGTAAACCTATCCTATATCCCTATGCCACAACACATCAAAACATATCTCTTTCTGATGACTTCTGGTAAAAAATACAGCCAAACTATATGCTGGTTTCTGTTAGAGAAGAGGCCTGTCAACCTCGGAACACACAAGAGAGATGGTGTGTTTAAAGTTTGGTTTATCCACGCACTTGGTTTGATGATGTACTTTCCTAGCTATGTAGCAAGGTAAAAACATTGTGTCCCCTTGTCCATGGTTGTTCTTCAGGAATGTACTAACCCTTGTTGTGATGCTGCAACCTGCAAACTCACGCCTGGATCGCAATGCGCTCAAGGACTGTGCTGCAAAAATTGCAAGGTAGGCTATGTTTTATTAAGATAAATTGATACTATTTACTAGTATTTTTTAATGTTTGAAAAGAGCTATCATAGTACTCTTGACATACTTTCACATTATCAAACTACATTCACCAGTAGAGAGCATGTAACCAAAGAATTTGTATCTAACAACTCTTGGCCAGTAGCTTAGAAATGCAATGTCATCTCTGTGTCATCCCTCGTAGGAGGCAGGAGCAATCAGGGGACTCAGTGATCTCCATTATGCAACACCAAGCTTCTCCAAAGTCTATAGTTGGCTGCTTTTTAATTTGTACTTGTGTACGCATTTGTACGATCTACCCAAGTCCTCTGCAGGCTCAGCTCATAAACTTTATAGCTACACCATATGAAACCGAGGGAAGTTTTGGATATTCGTTAGATATTCACCTGAAAAACTATTTGGCCTGCCTTACAATCACAAAACGTTCCTAGTTGTCATTGTTTCATGTCAGAACTTCTGCTGTTGCAAAATAAAAGTAGGGTGGCATTCCTCTTTGGTTCTAGTTTAAAGTGGCAGGAGCAGAGTGCAGGTCGAAAATGGATTTCTGTGATCTACCTGAATACTGCAATGGAAGCAATGCCTACTGTCCAGACGACGTTTATATGATGAATGGTTACCCATGCGACAACATGAAGGCATATTGCTACTATGGAGTATGCCAGAGTTTTGATTCACAATGCGAATCTATATATGGAAAAGGTATGTTTATAATTTAATGTAAAGACTTGTAGTCTCCTAATAGACATTTCTGATTTTTCTTTTTCTTTCTCCTATTTTTAAGACAGTGTAGTGGCCGACTAAGATTCACTATTTTTTGTACAGGGGCACGAAAAGCACCTGATGTATGCTTTGAAAGAGCGAATATTAAAGGAGATAGGTTTGGAAACTGTGGAATGAGAGGTGGAGTGTACAAGAAATGTCCTGTTCAGTAAGTCACCAGCAAATAAAAGCTAACTCTAAAATCTTCAATGTAAAAAATATATTCTGTTACAAACTCTTAGAGCATGAGATTTAAAAGAATATCTCCTTGAAATGCAAGCTAAAAAGTTTGACTGGATGGTGTATTTGCATTGATACTGGTTTTTTTCTGTTCACCTTGTCTCTGAGTGTCATTCATTCAATACAGGCATAGTCTCTGCGGCAAGCTCCAGTGCACATCTGTTAGTCTTCAAAATCTTCCTGCTTGGAGTGTTGTCAATAACGCATCTGGGGTTTTATGCTGGTCTTCCGACTTTGACTTGGGATCAGATGTCCCTGATCCTGCTCAAGTTCATGATGGAACAGCCTGTGGAGAAAAGAAGGTAAGGTGAATCACGGCAGCATTACAGAATATATTCCACCAACTGGAAAGCTCTTAACTTTCAAAAGCATTACATAGCTCCCTTATTTGTATGGCATAATATAATAAAAAATCTGCTTTTTGAGATATACACATGCAAACAATTAATTAGCTCTTCAAAAACTGGGATGCTACAAATCAGTGAACTACATTATCAGTTACTCAAATTACTCCATCAAAATGCATCCACAGACTTAAGAAAATCTGAGACAAATACAGCTACAAAATTGTGAAGTACTGAATGTTGTATCAGCCCTTTTTCTTGACACTTAAGTAAAAGCTGTAGACTTGTAAACATATACATTTATATAGTATATTTATAAAAGGATGGGATTTTTTTAAGTGTTTGAAAGACACTAATTACTTTTTCCAGGCCTGTGTAGATTTTGAATGTGTTGATGCAATTCATCTGGGCTACAGCTGTGATGTAAAGCAGAAGTGTAATGATAACGGGGTGAGTAGATGGTGTTTTCATGCCCTGTTTCTAGATGACAGAGATAGGTACAAAATCCCTGCATAAAAGCAATAACCGGCCAGATGGCTTTGTTTTTTTCTGATCTGTATTAAAAGTTAAGTCCACTTTTTTATCTGTAATTCATGTTGCCAGTATACTGTAAACCTCTTAGCACTAACATTGAAAGACATTTCTTCTGAATTTCCCTAGGGAATTTTCTAATATTACTGAGCTGTCAAGTTGTAAAAGGAAAATATTCCTCTAAGGAGGACAGTCTAGTGATTCCTGATTTATATATTTCTATATGAAAAATGAAAATGGAGTCCAAAGGTTGTAAAACTGAGTTGTTCTTTGGACTGTAATCTATTGCAGGCAAATAACGAAGATTAACTTCTATAGAGGAGGAACTTCTGGTATCAGTATCACTCCGTGTTTTGGGATGTTAAGAGGGGGAGAGCTTATTGCCAGTTAATACTTCATGTATTTCTACGCAATGCTATGCAATACTTCTTGTTTCCATGTGCGATTCTTAATGTGTAACTCCAAATATATACTGGAGGTTGAAAGTGGCCGTTTCCAGAATGGCGTTGTTTGTTTGATTAATCCCTGTTGTATTGACTGTAGGTGTGTAACAACAACGGGAACTGCCACTGCAATTCTGGATGGGTGCCTCCGTTCTGTAACCAGCCAGGCTACGGTGGCAGTGTTGACAGTGGTCCAGCTCACATAGGTAGGATAGTGAAACAGGCCTTTGTTCTGTCCCCAGTGTCTGATAAAATAACCTACTAATAACACGTTTTTTTCAGTCTCTTTTCAACTGTTTTTTTCTACTGCATGGGACACTTAGTTATGGACTGAGTTCAAGAACAAACATTATTATCTGATGTGTAGGTTTGCAGACATCAAGGAAGCTGGTCCAAGGGAGAATTTGACTTCTATTTCGCCTGAGATAAAAAGCAATACATTAGTTGCTTAGAATTACTGTTACATTTTTTAAATAGTTAGATATTTAGATATTTACTTAGGTATTTAAAACAGAGTTCTGATAAAATGGATGTAATAGAGGAAGACTATAGCTTGAAAATGAAACCAGCACCCTCTATATATGGAAAGGGTCTCACAGAAATGAAAGGGGTTAAGGAGGTGCGTGCAGCAAGCAGCAGCTGGCTCATGTAAGAGCCATGAAATTCTGCAAAGGGAAAATGGAGCAGATTTTGCTGGCCTTCAGACTGAGAGACCATGCAAATGTGTTGTATTTATTAATAGCTTAGGAAGACAAAGAAGACATGCAGATCAATTGTGGGTAAGCAAATACAAAATCGTCTGCTTTAGAATTCTTGAAAAAATATATGGAAAAGGAAAAAGTTTGTATATCATACAACATGGGGTGGGTAAGGCAGAAAGAACTTGTGATAACATAAGGCCAAATCCTACTTTTCTGATCATAGCACATAACATAAGGCCAAATCCTACTTTTCTGAGCATAGCATTTTATAAACTTCAGTGGAGTTACTAGTTTTAATCTATAATAATTTGAAGATTGTAGTTTTTGCAACAGAAAGGTGTTTTTAGGAAAAAAAAGCTTTAATATGAGGTTAAACGAGATTACTATCTTACACGATTTCAATTCTTTTTCTCTAGATACATCACTTCGCGATGGTCTGCTTATTTTTTTCTTCCTTGTGTTGCCAATAGTAATTGTTACTGTACTAGCAGTAATCAAGCGGGATGCAATAAAAAGAAAGTTTTGCAGGAAAAGTAGACGACAACACAGGTATTTCACTTACTACAAATGTGTATTTTGACACTTGAGAGCATGCTCCAGACTAATTCAGTAAGCCAGTTAGACGCTTTATCTATACAAATTCCATACCTCCTAAAAGAAAAGACTTCCCTGCTATTAGTAGTAGTAAGTAGCTTAATAGCCTGTACCCTGCTACTAGGTAGTTTAATCCAGACACTCCAGTTGTCAGTTCTCAAGCATTTTTTCCCGAAATTCATTGCACTTTCCTAATTGTTATTGATGATTGTATTGCATGGACATAGCATATTGAAAAGTTCTGCCAAGGCCAGAAAGGGGTGGAGTCAGAAACAGAATCCAGATCTCCGAGCTGTAGCCTTGTCCCTTGAAAAGCATCCCTGAAGGTCATCAAACCAAATGGGCATTTGCCTGATGATGTGTTTTTTATTTCAGGGATAACCATGTGCAGCAACCAAAGCAAAATAACAGACCAAGTCATAACACAGGAAATAGTCAGGTGAGATAGATGCATACTTGCATTATTTCATGTTGAGTAATCCAAATTATACAGTGCCTTTTCTCTAATATAGTTACTGATGACTGTGGCTTTCTGATACATTGAAACCATCTGAATTTCCAAGTATTTAAAATAATTTATAATGTGTTAGACAGGATTTCTGTTTGGGTAAGTATGAGCTTTATTGCCTGCCCTGTCAACACAGGCTGTGAGTAGTATGGGATGGAACAGGCTGCTACTTAGCAGAGTGGCCAAAGATTGAACTCTGAATTCTGTGGCCAAATACCACAGAAGATACTTAGCCAGGCTGTGGATCTAGTTCTGATGAAACAAAATAAAAATTATCAAAACAAAATGTTGCAAGAGAAAATGAAGAATGCCACAGGAAATGAAAATTAGTTCTAAAATACCACTAGGTTAACACTGAATAATTAGCCACATTTTGAAATCTGTGGGTTTTGTTAACTTGATTTTCTGCGACATCTTTTCCAGCCTGCCACATCAAGTCCTCATTTTTTTACCGTATCGCATTTCCCTGGTCCAAGGTTTGTGGTATTTAAAACCTTCTTTACTTCATGTTTGCTACGTTTACATTGCTGTATCATTGTAAGTGAAGTTCCTAATGTCCATGTCCTGCTTAGGAAGATTTTTCATGCAGCATCATATGAGATAAAATAGATTAAATACTTGAGGGAGAAATAGTGTTTTACTGCTTGTATAGAAAACAGCATAACAGGACATGTAAATGCTACTAGGGAGAGGAAGAGGGAGGGGCAGAGAGAGTTAAATATATGTATAAATGCTAGCAACTGTTTAAAAATGGCAAAGAACCAGTTTAGAAATATCAGTTGTCTCAAGTCATTACATACTTCACAAAATGTGTTTTCCACACTTCAGGCAGCCAGTACAAACCCAGTTTCCTGCAGTTCCTTCAGGGCCTCAACGACTCACCGTCCCACCTAGACCGGCTGCCTGAAAAGTTTCTTGGAAACCCTCAACCAATTCTGACAAGTAACTGGTGTGAAAGAAATTAAAGATTGCAATCTTCCATTCCTCTCCTTATGCAGTCAACACGCCTTCTGAAAGCACGTACCTCTGGAAAAGACTTGATGCTAAGAGGCACTGAACACAGATTTTGTAACATCCCATTATTGTGCTAATTGCTGCTGGCTGTATTTGTGCCTCTTTTACCTCACCTCTTGTTTTTTTTTAAATCAGAAGCCTGAAGTTCAACTCTTGTTATATTAAATCTATAACAGCATCAGAGAACAGGACTCTTCTGAAGTGTAGCCTTACTTGCAGACCAAAAAGAAGTTAATTCAGTTATTTACAGACATAATTTATTCACCCCTTGTCATACGCTGCTGTGAAAATGAGAAGGTAGATTGACCTTTTGGGAAGTCCGGAGTCTGCCTACCTCCTGGTCTGTCCTCTCGGCAGCGTGCTGCCGGGGACCTCCGTGCGCCTGCCGAACGCAGCGGCACCCCGTGTGCCAGGCTCGCAGACAGCTCTTGCGCCTTGCCCTAAGCCTCGTCTTCGGTGCAACCGCATCAAAGCTGGGATCCATATCCCACCTCTCGTTACCTGCGAGCTGCGTTACTTTCCAGCTCGGGTAGTTCATAACAGTAACCTCATGTAGGGACGCTAGCAATGGAAAGGAACTCTACGTAGATAACGTATCCGCATCTAAAAGAAACAAGCCATCTCTGTTGTTATAAAAAAATGTGGTGTATCAGGAGATACATTACACAACTTAACAGTGTTTTAATGCTTACAGCTTGAGATTTTTGCTAGAAACTGATTCCACTACAAAAGCAACAGATAACTTCCGTCATTCTACATGTGACAATTAGAAAACGGTACCGATTTAAAAGAAAGCGTCTGAAGTTACGCAGTTTGTCAAAATGGCAACTAATGGAGAAGCAGCTGCTACGTGAAGAAAAACTCACTGGCAAGAACAAAGCTGTGGACACTGATCAATCTGTACATCGGAGAGTAAGTCATGCTGACCATGTTCACATGCAAACTTTTGGAATATGAACTAGCAAAAAGACTGAATAAATTACGGAATCGCCTCGCCAAGAAAATATTTCTAATCCCTTAGATGGTCATTTCACAGAAGAGCTGAATGGAAGAACCCAAAACACATTGCGGGCAAAGATCTGCACTGGCAAGGAGTGTCTTCCAAAGAAGTGTTGCCTTTCTTAATTCCTTAGAATCTTAAATTGTTATTATCAATTAAATATTCCTATCACTTAGACCTTATTAACAAGCATATTACAATAATATAATTTAACGTAAATCATCGGTGTCAGCACGCTTAGTAGTATCTTGATTTTATGACCACCGCTGGGCAGACCCGGGATCACTCGGCCGCCTGAGGCTTCTGGGGTCACTAAAATGTATTATTGAATTTATTATCAAAATAAAATTTTTTAAAACCTGTTGTTTCCCGCACACGCCCAGACCGCTCTCTACGGCTCCCGGCGCCGACCTGAGGAGAGGCCCCCGCCCCGCCCACCAGGGGGC
>NW_009205727.1:0-18394 GCF_000690835.1 Fulmarus glacialis | reverse complement strand
ATATAAATATTTCTGTAAGAAACATAATCGTCTTTGTCTGTATACTGACATTGTTAGCAGAGTCCTTTACAACAATAGAGTACATTCTGTAATTTTCCCTAGAGCCAAAACTCTTTCAAATGACCATGAGTGAGTCAGGCAGTACTTTCGGGAACAATGTTGCAAAGTTGTAAATGCTGCTTACCACTCCCATGAATACTAGCTTTTGGAGGAAGTATATCAAGTGTCAGAAATTATGTGAACTCTAGTTTGTTGGTGTACCTGTTAGCATAGTGATATTTTCAAAGACATTGCTTTATATTGTCTTGCTAATTTTGAAGAGAAACAGCTATTTAAGTTGACAAACCAAATACATGAAGTTGATTATGTCTTGCTGCATGATTTAAATATGGGCTTAGATTCAAAGCTCATTGGCACCTTTTGATCCAGGATAATTTTATATTAAATATTGGTTATTCAAAATCTAACACCAGCCTGCTTATTGGAGAAGCGCTAACAATAAATAGCTTGATTTTGAGCACTCTGATGATAGTTCTGAGACCTCTTTTAAACTTAAAGACACATGCTCAGCTCTTCCACCTTCTTCTAGGAGCCTGCCCTACTGTAATTGTGCCCCCTATTTGGAACTCTAGGCATATAGTAGGAGTCAATATGACTGCTTTAGTAATTAAACTCTGATCAGAAGCAAGAGAGAGCACAAGGTGGCACAAAAAGAATTAAATAAATCTGACTTCAACATGAATCATTTACTTTTTTTGGCAAATACTATTACCCTTCCAGGAGAAGTTTTCTTCTTATTTGATGATGATATTACTATTGTTTATCTCAGTTCAGGCTTCATAAAGGTGTGTCTTCTTGGGGTAGATGCTGTCTCAGACTTCTGATGGTTTTGCCAATTTTTGTCAATATGGAACTTATTTTAAAAAAAAAAGAAAAAAAGTTGTGCAGTAATACTTTCAAAACTGTCATGTTTCAAATCAGTATTTAGAGTATTTCAGTGTGTGGCAAGATTAATATTTCTTAGAAATAAACTTCTTGAAGATACGAGCAATTTTCATAGAATGAGTGAATACATAGAGTTGATTTATTATAACAAGTGTTCTAAGTAACTTTTTTTAAAGGTCTTGGTAGAAAGTTGAGATTTCCAAAGTTGTCTATGGTTAAAGTTTTCAAAATCTCTTGTCCTATATGTCCTTATGCCTTACATAGTATTGCTAGCCTGTGTTTAATGAATGATACATGAAGGGCTGTTAGGAAGTTCTGCTTTTTTTTTATTCTGAGTCATGAACAGTGCTGAACTGTAGACTCATTAATCTGATTAAAAGCATGGCTCGTTATAGCCCAGCTGGTTATGCAATTTTTAAATAATACATAGTTTGTCTGAGATCTCATTAATTGAAGTTATTATGTATTTTATTTATTTATATGACTTTTTGATCTAAACTGTTGTATTATTATGCTGTTTACATCATCAAATTTGCCACTGGCCATGCATGTGCAACACCTGCATGTTTGCAACATAATCTTTCTAATGCTTACTAGATATTTAAATGAGTTTTCAGCTTTTTGGTATGGTTTGGAATTATGGATCACTCAAAAGATTAATACATTGCATAGCTTCAGTGCTTGGCCCTTCTCTGCATCCATTTTGAAAAATATATAACCCAAAAGTACTGCTAATAAACAAACTTAGAATTTAAATAATGCTTTGAAAGAAACTTCCTTTCTCTTTTAAAAAAAAAAAAAATTCAAATAGGATATAGTTAACAAAACAGTCTCCTGAAAAGTTAGTTCTATAACTGCTTTCATGCACATCCTCCTTTCCTGGTGGAGAAAGTCATTAAGGTCACAGTGATAAGATTATTCTTTCTATGAATTGCTCAGTATTACATACCACAAGGCAATCAACAATAAATAAAATACTATTCTGAATCACCTCAAGAGATGCCATGTCAGAAGGCACCAAACAGGCAGTAACAGTAAAAAAAAAAAAAAAAAGACGACTAAAAAACAATGTTGAAAGAAACTCTACAGCAAAAGGAAAAACATTAACACTGCAAAGCCAACTCAGTTAAAAGCTTTGGTTCCTATTATCCTTAGATGAACTATCAACACCATTTTTAGTAGGAATATGTGATGATTCGAGTCATATCCAATGTACTGTCTCTAGTGAATGCAGAAAGTTGATCTGTGTCATAAAAGATGCAGGAAACATCCTGGAATCTGACTCTATGAGGAGAGAAGAGTAATGAAAAATTTCCTTCAAGACCTACGATTTCTTATTTGCAGAGCCCTTGTTGACAGGCTTATGTTTGAAATGACGTGTCTGGAAAGCTTGTAATTGTCTGGCTCTCATATAATGTACTCTGATTCTGCAAAGAACTGCTTCATAACTCAATTATAGTTCACTGGGAATATAACATTTACTAATAAGGAACTGCGAATGACAGACAAATTCTTAGAATTGGGGTGGGGTCTTGGCCTTTTTATCAGAACTGCATGTACTTCTCTCTCATAGACAAACACACCTTTTTTGGAGATGGCAAATACTGTTTCAAAGCTTGACACTTTTTCCAGGCACTGCAAAGATGTATCTGAAGGTCAATTAGAAAAAATAAATCATTGAGATTTTCACTTTCTGTATGTAACTTTCAAACAAATTCTGAAAATTTACACAGACAAAACTTCTACTAGTGTTGAATAAGAACATATAAAGCTAAAAAAAAAACCATATTAACTAAGTCCAGAGGAGCTTAACTAGAAAGTAACTATTGCTGGTAAGGCTTTTTTCTGAACATCAAACTTATTCAGTGGATTCATCTAAAATACGCCAGATGGGACTTAACCAAAGGAAACTTAGTTTTCTGGGAAGTGACTATTATGCTAGTTAAGAAGCTATCAGAACCATAATCAGAACTGTTTCCCCAGGGCTTTCTTGTGAAGCACGATAAACTCCTTTTTTAAAACCTGGGCCATACATCCCCTATCTAGATACTCAGATCCCAAGAAATAACACCATGTGGAAGAGAGTGTTAATCATCTTTCTGGGATTGTGGCATTTCAGGCTTTCTAGTACGCTCACACATTCTTCTACCTGATCAGTGCTCAACTTACACAAAGAACAAGAGAAAGTCCTTTCAAAGAATGTATGAGAAATTTGGCACATGACACATTAAGGCAAAAATCTTACTGAGATCACCTGAAAAGGAAGTACAGTCATATAGCAATAGAATCATCTAAATCATTGAGCTGAAAATCATTTTGAATGTAAGAGGGCATACAAATTAACTAGTATAATTCAACATAGTGCTATTACTCCTCTATCCTGTCTCACAACATGCTGTTGAACCTTCATCCAAATTAACTTGCACCTTTCTTTGACATTGTCGTGGTCCTTTCATCTACAAACAGTTTCTCTGTATTTTAACAAGATACAATCTTGTCTTTAAATGAGGATGAGCTAAGCAGGCAAGGTTTGAAAGATTCATACTCATGGATCTTTGAGCTGAGAAGCATGCAAAGTCATGCACAAGATGGACCAAGTAATTAGTATTTGAAAATGTTAGTGTTTTAGAGGTATTTTACTAGGTGTTTCAATATACAACTATAAAATATTTTGACTCTCAGGATTTTTTTTTTTAAAACAAGAAAACACCAAAAGTAAAAAGCCTACTCATGAAAGAAAAATTTATAATCTTTTGTTTTTCCCCTTTAATACACATGGTAATCTCTCTCTAATACACATGGTAATTCAGCAGATAATCTCTCCATTATTTAGTGCTTTTATTTTAAACAGACCTTGTCTATGGAATCATGAATTATAATTCCATGACTATGGAATGATTCCAGTAGTAGGCCCCTCACTTGTCTGGTGATTGTGATTTTACATCTGTAAAGCATCATGAGTTGTGCAAATATACTTCTTATTATTTACTGATCTGAGTTTAGAAGTAGTTCTAGATTTGTTCCAGAGGGCTCAGCTGGTATACGTACCGAGTTGTCTGACATCAGGTGTTTTGGTTTTGAATCTGTTTTTCCAGTAGGCAGATTTTAATTTTTTTTTTCCCTACTGTTACTACACTCACAGGGAATCATACAGTCAACTTCTTCATCCAAAAAACCCCTAAGATTTACCTATTCACCACAAATTGCCTGTGGACTAGATGATTGTTGAAGGTCCCTTCCAACTGGAACTATTCTATTCTATTCTACTTTATTCTACTCTACTCTATTTAAATAACTTACAGACTTGTAGGAAATAACTGACATGTCCTTATCTAGAAAGGTGGCTGTCCTGGCCAGTTTCACTGGCACTACGACTGCAATGTTGAAAAAAGAAGTTTTCCTTACACCAAGTCTTACCTTGTAGTAGTACATGAAGTTCCCAGCTCCAAGTACAACATCCACTCTTCGCATTCATTTTAATCAATAAAAACTTCTCAAGCAGAAAAATGTAAATCGCCTGTGTGAACAAACTGGATTTTCTGGAAGAACAAAACCAAAGTGAATGAAAAGCCTACGTTTACTTTACAGGACATCTAATAGCATAATATTCCTTTAAAATCCCAGTCCAGTTATTATAATTGTGCATTCTACCCATCACTCAAATAGACACAGGATTTACCCCAGAAAAAAACAAATATAATTTTACAGTTCTATAGGAAATAACAGGAAAATGAACAGTTTATTGATTGATAAAGAACTAGTCCTTTCAAAACAAATTCCTAGAAGACAGCAGTTCTGTAGCCAAAAGCTAGTGTAGTGAGTTAGTGAACCACAAATAATCACTTTTCACTGTCTCTGTGGCTGTCCTAACTGTTTCTCAACAGAAGCTTGGATGCCTTTTTTTTTTTTTTCCTGAAAACAATGAAAATGTAAAGTAGCATTCAGAATATAGAAGTTTTAAATTTTTAAATTTTTTTTTTAAAGCAAAACTTCAAAGTGTCTGTCTGGGGAAAAAAAAATCTTGAACTGAACTTACTTTTTAGCAAAGTTGGCGTATCACAAGAAAAAAATGTCCTCAGCTGCTGCACGAAAAATGGACCATCCAAGCAAAAAACCATCCCAAGACAAAAATCTCACAAATGAGAAATCACAAATGTGGAAGACACTTAGCTTTTTCTGAGACGAATTATTTTGTTGAGCTGGAGATGACTGAACTTGGGTGGAAAGACTTAAAAAAGGAAAACTGGCTGGGATCAAAGAACCATAGCTCAGTATTGGGGTTTTTTTTTAGAATGAACTTATTTGGGGTGGGTTGTTTGTGCTTAGCACAGTTACATCCTTCCGGGCAAATCGCTATACAAAATATATCTTAGAACGGAAACAGAATTTTTTGGAAAGAGATAGATGACATATAGTAGGCACAAGTATCTGTCTTCACTGGGAGTCTTATCTTCCCAGACGATGGCAGAATTTGCCTCATGGTCTCTGAGCATAATTCTACCAATAATGATGAGTTTTTATAGAAGACATTTATTCATGAACATTCAGAACTACAAGAAATAGTTATGTTTTCTAAAGAAATGATAAAGTAGTTAATGTTCATGTGTTAATAGATGGGGCATACAAACTTTTGGGAGCAGTATATGCTTTGGACAGCTTATTTATATAAAGCATAAGATAAATTGTAAGATCACAAAAAGATATAAATAATACATATATTTGTTATCTGTATAGCATTTTTGCTTCCAGAGTATCTCTGATCTTTTCAATATTATCAGACTTGATTTTGGGGCGAAAGAAGAACCTTGTAACCAAAGACACCAGAGAATTCTTACTTTCTGGGTACATGCAGAGCCTCTATTTAAAGTCTCATACAAAAGGTTTCTATAGAAACCTGAAGGGCTCAGCCAACTAGTGCTACAAAGCTGAACCCTGAGGCCTATACAAAACCCACAAAAACATTTATCTGTCCTAATGGCTCCTGAAGTCACTGATCTCTATCATGCTTCAGCATACCTTTTTAATATATGATGTTATACCTTACATTAGCATACTCTATCGTTGAAAATAAAACATTCTGATAACTGTTAAAAACACGGCTTTAACTCAGGTCCTTAACTGATCTCAAAGCTAGTGAATTGAAAATTAACTCTGATCTCCTTTTTGGCATATACTATCTCCTAGGACATGTAATATGAGTTTTGCTTTTTTTTTTTTTAAAGAGCTGTTTGTCCTATATATAGTTATGTTTCAATTTGTTACTCACTAAAAGAGCAAGTATTTTTGGTTCCTTCTGAAAGTCATATTTCCATAGTGATGCCGAGCTGACAAAAATATGCAATACATCATGATAACTGAAAATTAACTCACTATCACAGATACCGCTCCCAGATACCATTTTAAACTCAGTCTGGAGTATTATATTGGTGCAAAACTCAGTTTGTCCTGAGTTTTGGTGCAAAACTCAGTTTTTCCTGAACCATATTTTAATATATATTCAGTATAAAGCATTCCCTCTTCTTAATTTTCAGCTTGTTCCCTGTTTCTGTTTTGGTTTGTTTCAAGTAGTTATCTGAGGCTAAAATAGAGGTAATGTCTCATTTCAGGGTCCACTCCTAAACAGCATCTTGGATGAGGCTGCACTAGATTTGGCTTCCTCTTCCCTGTGCAGGGATACACTCTCCTAACACTGCTGCAGCACTGCACAGTCCTCCAGCAGTCCTTGCAGAAGACTTCCATCCCTAATCTCTGCAGCATGTCTTTCTATCATGCTCGTTTCTGTACTATAGAACCGCCAGGGTCGTCATTCCTGAGACAATATTTGTCCGTGTTTGTCTCCCAGAATCTTCATAAAAGTTCGTGTTCTGTTCGTTGTTAGGGCTATGCAGAAATCCAGACAGAAATCCACATCCATTGGGTCACCAAAGATGAAAACTTTCACTGAGAAGACAGTGTATAGCACAAGAAAGATGGAAGGCAACTCAACTCTATCACTTACTTTGCGCAGTGCTTTCAACATGCCAGAAAGGACAGACCACGTATTTCTCGTATCTGTTTAGTGGGAGGCTTTTCTTGTACAGAATCTTTTTGTTTTCTTAACAATAGTCTTAGAAATGCACATTCCTTAATTTTACTACTCCTCATATTTCATTATGGCTCAATTTCTGTTAAAATAACATTTCGAATAGAATTTCAGTCCATAAATACAGTAATAGATCCTTTCCGCTACACCAAGAAGAACCTGCAAGAATGACAGAACACCACAGCTCAACAGCATGCCAATGCTTAACAAAGAAATGGCTCTTCAAGAGAAATGGAGCACTCATTTCTCTCTGAGCTTGTAGAGCTACGATAATAGGACATACCACAGATACCAATTCCAAAGATAATTATTCATACCATCTATGAACAACTCTCACAAATGTTGTGGAGTTTGGGGCAAGTTTATCTTTATAAAGAATTCATGACATACCTCCTTTCAATCATCTCACATCCACCCACACTGACATTTCACAAACCAAACTTATCCGTAATACCTCTCAGCGCAAGGCATTTTCTACACATTTGTTCAGGTCAGCACGCAAATGTTCTCACTTTCCATCCTTAAAAAAAGAAAAGACCCCACATACTCCCACATCCTTGTACAAAAGACTACTCAAGGTCAAGATCAAGGAAAAAGGCTTTTGTCCTCCTCTTTTGTCCTCCCCTTAGTTTGTGCAATACCTTCTTTCACACAGCGCGTAATAAATTTCCAATCAGAACTTTGCAACTCTTGCAACTTCTTTCTCCCAGGGATAACAAGATCAGACAGAAACAAAATGACAAATATTAAACAGCTTTGTCTACTTCCCATTGCAAAAATAAGGAGCTACTGTCACAAAAATTAACTCTGAAAAATTAAGTTACAGAAAAAAAACCCCACAGTTTTCTGTTTCTCAGTAAAATCCTCGCTGTACCTTATTTATGCCAAGAACTATATCATGATTTCTTCTTCTATGGTTATTGGAAATATTTGTTGAGGTACTTTACAGCAGATTTTCTTCCTACTAAGTTGTCTAGATCAGGTTGTGTTTCTTTCAAAGATGTAAAAACTGCTGAACAGTCCTTTCTCTAATTCTGAGGCAACCATTGTGCTTTTCTCTTGGATGGACCTCAATGACTTCACTTACAAAAAAAAGACAAGAAAGACAACCAGAGAGTTCTTTCTATGGTAAGGGAATATATGTCTCAGCTGAAGACAAACTTCTGTGTATGATAGTTATTATATTTGATGATCTGCATTAAAAGTTGGAAAACTACTCATAGAAAGTAGCGTGGTATTTATGCAAAGGAACAGTGCATACAAAAAATATATCTATACTCTATATGACTTAACATGATATAAAGGCAGAAGATGCTAACTCACATTTACTGGTTCACCAAGACAATTCTACGAAGTTCTTTAAGTACTAAATGTTATTATTCTCTGATTTACAGATTTTTGTTGTGGAAGTAAAGTCACTTGCTCACAGCTTGCTAGTGTGTCATGGCACCAGCTGTATTAAAATGAATCTAATTCTGACCCCAAATAGCATAAATGAACTATTACGCCTGAATGAAGTAAGGAACTATTACTGCAGTTTCAGAGAAAAGTTCTCATCAGCTTCTGAATTTTATTACTGTACCACTTCAGTGCCGTGCAGACTCATTCATGAAAATAGTTTTGAAAAACCCATGTCAAAGGATGCTGAACAGAGTTTTCAGAGGCTTTCAACTAATTTTTAAACTTTGTTCCTAAGTATGGAGCTGATGCCAAAAAAATGGTCAGAAGAACTTTATTTTAAGAAAAAATAGTAGGTTTTATGCCAGTATTTCTCTCAGGTATGGCTGAAATGTTTCATCTTAAACTCCCCAAAAATGTCAGCTTCAGGCAACTCACTCCAAGTTAAAAATATCAGCTTTAGGATTGAACTACAATAAAGCAAATGAAAAGGGCCTGGCAAGTGCAAGTGTCAGTAAAGCTTAACTATAGATGACGCTGTCAGTTCCCTGTGCAGTGCAGGGTATTACAATGCATGTATGGTAAATGGTGGGTTTTGTCATCTGGATGTACTTCTTAATGACTTCCACCACTTCGTAAATGTCAGACATGTGATGTGAATTTCTATTCACTTTACCACTTTAGTGTATGATCCTGAATAATCACTATAATCTGTTCTTAGCAACTGTGGTCATGATAGGGGATGTACATCTACTTCCTTCACTTTTTCAGCAGAAATCATTGCTGGTTCTCCCAGTAAACTTCAGGAGACAAGAAAATGAGACTGAAATAAAAGAAAAACCCTTATTCAAGATTCTACAATGCCAGTATGATTTGTGACCTATTCTCGCAGAGCCCTTGAACACAAGTATAATTAAGAATTTAATTAATTCCACTGAAGGAAATAAAACTGCTTTATATGCATCACTGTTTTGAAGGAGTACAGTATTGTTCTCACAGCAGTAAGATTTCATGGAATGCTGTTGAAAATGATGAATTATAATTTTTTAATTACATGGAATAAGAACCACCACCCCACCCCACCCCCCCCAAAAAAAACCAACCAAACAAACAAAAAAGGAAACTTAGCCAAACAGACATGAACAAAATGTATTCTTTTACAACTTAAAATATATTTAAGATGTAAATAAATGGACCCTGTTGAGATCTCAGTCAGAGAAACTAGTTAGATTTAGTTAGAGAAGCTAGGTAGTTTTTTTTAAAGTATCAGTATATACTTTGAGGAAAGGCACTTTGATGCATTCAGAGGAGATATTGCTCACATTTCTTTGCTAAATATCATCACAAGTACTACAGACTGCAGAATGACTGCTGCTGCTGAAAAAAGATCTCAAAAAGGGGTCATAAATGGAACAGGCACCAGATTTGATTTAAGGACAAAATGTCCTAAAAATAACATGCCTGCATACAGTATAGCTGCAACACAGAAGAAGCAGACTAGTATAATAAATGCAAATTGAGGTCCCCAAAGAGGAATACTAGTAAGCACAAATTTGACATACTAGAAAAAAGAAAGAAAAATAAACTCAAAAGTAACACATACCACCAATACATTAGACTTTACTTCGAATATTCTACTAGGGATAGCAGTATTTATTACTTTGCCTTGTAAAGGAATAAATGAATGAATTGATTACTGACATTTTTTTCAGAATTAATAAATTTTAAATGTATTAATTTAGAATTAATTTATTTCCTGAGCACAGGTTAGACTGAAGTGAAAACCCTCTTAATTGTTCATAACAATCAAAATAATTGAATTAAATTGAAACTGGATCAATTTATTTAATATTAATCTTGATATTCTGTGGTCAAAATACTCTATCATAAAAACTAATACGGTCTTTAAAATTCCATAAAATTGAATATTCTGACAATGTTCTGATCTTTCTAATATTCAAAAGAAGGCTTCTCCTGAAGACTGAACCAGTATTTCCATCTTGACTATCTTGGTAAAGGAGCTTAGCGGAACAGGCTTCTCAAGAAGGAATAACAAACTCCAGCAAAGCAGGATTTCTACGGAGTCTTGCTGGAAAAAAAGTTCTCATTCCTGATAGAGGAGCAGCAGCTAGAAGGCTGTGACTACAGTCAACAAATTTTAGACGTGAAAAATTAATCTTGTAATTTTCTAATAGTCCTCTTGCAAGAGATCAAATAACATTTGAAAGCATCACTAATAAGACTGTCTTAAGAGAGATTTTAGGGAGGTAGGACTATAGACAAGAATTAATGAAGGTATAGGCTACAGAAGAAAACAAAATAAAACCCTTCATAGCACATCTGACTTTTGATACAAGAATGTAGGTGAAATTGAAAAATACTCATCTACATATGAATGTATTCTAATGAGAAAAGACAAAACAAATCATAAAAGAAAGAAGGAAGCCGAGCTTTTTTTGTTCTAAGTTGACAAGAAAGCATCACACAAACACCCAGAGTAAGGAAGGCCCTGGTGTTTGTTTTAATTTCTAGGACTCAGCAGGTTATAAAAGTCCAGAATCCTGTCTTATCTTAGGCTACATCCAAACAAAACCTCCCACTTGAAGGTGGGTACAGCTTCAGCAGTAATAAAATTACTTTCTTCAGGTGGTCGAATCCAGCCCAATAATCTGTTCTCCTATGTCTTGCTGCAATGTGCAACAACCAAATCCCATTTTATGTATTACAGACAGGACAGTGAGCAGACTACTGCCCCTGAACATCGCTGACACAGAAGCCTTTCCTAAACTTTTTGCTGAACCTTCAATTTACTAGAAGTCAAACTAATCATTTACCCAGTACACACCTTGCAAAGCATCTACATTTTCACAAAATTAATTCTTTCAAAATTAACGTCTTCAAAACAATGTAGTATCACACATACACGAGAATAACCATTTCCAAACAGAATATCAACATTCTAGACGTGGACTTCTGGATATTAGAGAAAGATTAGTATTCAAATAAATGAAATGAGGCCTGGGTTATTTTTTTCTTCTGTTCCCCAAGAAAGGAACCTCATGCTTTTCTGTCATAGAGCTTTTGCTTCTCTTTGTTTAAAGAACCAAAGTGTCAGACTGGGCTCCTTTGGGCTAATATGTCTTTTTCACTGACCAGCTAATTTACTCCTTTTCTTTCTTTTTTTTTTTTTTTTGTGGTAAGTATTTTAGACATGAAAAATTAATTTATAATTTGTTAACTATCCTCTAACAAGAGTTGAAAACAGTGCTAGTAAGACTGCCTCAGGACGCAGATTTCAGGAGGGTAGGACCCAACTCTTTCCTGTCGAGTGTGGTGCACGCTACGTACAATAGGGTGCCTGCCTGTAGAAAGCTATAACAATAAAACCTTCAGCTCCGGACTCAGGAGGACATACCCTCAGAGTATCTTCCCTCTCTTTTCCTTTCTGACCAACAGTTGCATGATTTCTTTTGCCAGCCAGCTGACATGTTTCAGTCATGCTGCTATACCTGAACAATGAGCCCTTCTTTCATAACAAAGATACTAAGTTAGCTGACCAGGTAAATTTACTTCCCATTATGATAGAATGAAGTAGCTGTGTTACACTTATTCTTTGGGTGCCAATATATCTTTCATAGGTCTAATTAATATACTTCTATTGAACAAAGACTGAGTAGGAGACCAAAACTATTCCAATATAGTTGTAAAAATGTACAATGAACTGCATGTTCTAATACCAACCAGGGAAAGTAGAAAGCAGAAAGAGACCACACAGGCAGGAAATACAGTGCAGCTTTTCCAGTTTTCTCATATGACTTCAGGCCATTACACAGACAAAAACCTGTAAGTGATGTCTAACAGATAAAATTCATATTACAATCAAAAGATTTTAATTTTTAGGATGGGACAGCATGGAAGGCACTGTTATAAAAAGTCTGAAGGTGAACATGATGGTACGTTAAGCCACCAAAATGGAATTTTACGATGGAAAATAACATGGTCCCCAGCTACTTCTTTCAAGTATTGATGGCAACATCTTCTAAAAGCAATTGAGTATTGCAAGTTAATTAGAAGAAAATTATTAATGTATTAAGTTTACATTGCAAGGACTACTAAGTAGTTTGTCAGTGAATAATACATACTGCATACAGACCTACACACACAAAACAAGAGGTTATCAAAAGAATAACTGTTGACTTTGACATTATACCAGCAATTAATTTTCTGCCTAATCCTTCGAAATTTACTCACATAAAAAAATCCATTCTCTTGACATTTGCTAAACAGAACGGCTCACAAGTGAAAACTGTTGTCTTTATGCTCCTCTGAGATGCTGCATTCACTGTATGTCTGTACCAGTCTGTTCTTCATGATTTTCTGCAGTTAACAGATCATATCCTCCAAAACCATCATAAAAGGTTTGCAGAGGTTTTCTAATCTATACAAGCTGAGGTGCTAGTCTTTCCCTTTACTAGAATACATTATAACTAGATAGATATGAAAATATTACTTCTTTGGCATATGACTTGTGGAAAGTGTGGAAAGGACTTACTAAACTAAGCTGTATTTGACTAGGTTTTAAGGAAGCTATTGAAAGAACTGTTGATCCTAAAAACACCTATGCCCTCTAAGTCAGCAATGCTCTTCAAGGCAATGATAAATATAAGGCATTAAGATGCCTTAAATTTCATTCCAGATAAAAATATTCTCCCTTAGCCAGTAAGTCTCAGTAGATGACATAGGTACATGAACTTCAGTCAAATTTTTTTCTATTTTTGATGAGCATCAGCTATAATGCAACTACTGCCCTTGGTTCATGGAGATCTCTAAGTATTACTGGTTGTTTGCATCACAACACTAGCAGTCAAAAATACTTCAGAGAAAGGGAAACATAATCAGCATGTCTAGACGGAGCAGGTAAAATTCACAGAGAAAATACCAGTTTTCCAATGAAGTCTTGTATGAGATACTGTGTACTGCCATGTCCAAATGGCATATTAGGCAAAGAGCCAGCATTTGAGTTTCCAAGGTCATGAATTATTTGACTGTTAAATAATTTCCAACAGTCTCAACAGCAACATTAGTTTCCAAACTGTTCTGCATCAGATTTGCCTCAGGAAAGATAAAAGGCTAGCTTAAATCCTGATATGAGACTGGCACTGCTCCCTTCACATTTCTTTTTTAACTTTATCTATATTTGATAAAGCCACTCTCTATAAGTCCAACACCTCCTTTTTACCATTCCACTTTACAGTCTACTTTTGGAGTTCTCCTGGCATTGGTATCTAGAAAGGAGGAAGAGTAATAATTAGAGCCAGGAATCAAAACCTTTTTAAACAAGTTGAATTGCCCACTGTCAAACCATCAAATTTTGCCCTTTTTTATGTCATGAACTAACTCCTTCTAAACTTTTTGTAGGTCAGACTCACCATCCCCTTTCAGGCCATTCTGCTTTAACAATTACAAAGGGTTCTGGTTACAGAATTTATATATATATACATATATTATATTGAGAAACTCCATGATCCATCTTACTAGTGTAAGATTCTCTCTTTCTTTATAAAATCCTTCTTGAGATGGACACTAACTAACAGACAGTATCTGTGAGGCAAGCAAAATAATAGGGACATGACTTATGAAGATATTTTGAAGCTATACTGTTATGTCTGTAAAATAATTAGGGGAAAAATACAACTCGCTATTCAAATTACAACTTACACACCATTCAAATTCTGGTATCAGCTGATGTAAGTGGACTTACTCTCCTCTTGAACTACTTCAAAACAGAATTGGAAGCATTTTATGCATGGTTTTGAACTTGGTTTGGAGGGAGAATCAGCTCCATAATTTTGGACTAGAAAGTACTAGTATCTGTTTATATACACAACTTGCTGAAGATGGCCAAGTACCAGGATCAAGACATTCCTCCCCAAGCAAAGACTTAAAAATATGCTTTGTTTTAGGGAATGGAAATAGTTTTGACTGACAGCAAAGGATATCATTATGTATGCCAACTTAAGCATCAGTGTTTGCAAAAGCAGACCTTTTATTTGCTAAATATCCACTGATGTTTGGTTTAGTCGCTCTGAAAATAAGAACGAAATCAATTCCATATCATATCAGCACCGGCTGAATTTTGAGCATGAGATTCTCAAAAGATAAAGTCTTACCTGGAATACTCCATGCATTTATCCATCATTAATAAGAACAACTTTACCGGAGCAAGGACACAGAAGAATTGATAGAATAATTAAGAGAAAGATGAGACCAAAATGATCTTGGCTTACTTTGCTCAACAGAATGAAAGCTTTGGGAAGAGGGAGGAGCAAAGGAAGGAGATAAATTTGCTCCCTAGAAACATACCAGAGAACACAAAGGAGTCAGGAAAGAGGCTATGTGAAAGGTCAATGTGTCAACAGAACAAGTATGCATTAGCTGTCCTTAAATAAGTTTAAAAGAAACCTCCTATGCATCAAAGGAGTGAGGGTCTGGAAAAGATCCTCAGCGGGAGCAAAAATATTTATTTTAGGATGAGGTTTCATTAACTTAATAGAGCCAGATAATGTAAAAATCTATAATAAGAAAGATTTGGATTTGATGGCCCAGATCTTTCATAATACTGTGTTCCAGTTTTGGCCTTGGCTTCACAGTTCCTTCCCTTTGTTCATCTCATGCAGGTTACCTTTGTTTAGGTGAGAAGCTGGTGTCCCATACAAAGATATTTTATTACAACACAAATATGGCATCAAAGCTTGGATTTAAATAAAGAAAAGTCAAGCTGTGATAGATGTGATTCAGGAAAGAATTAACTTCTCCAGTTTCAGACTGACAATAGGTCATAGGGTTTCATCATTTCCACTAATTTAGGAGGTGAAAGTGGGAAGAATGAATAGACAGTGAAGCTTCCTTTACGTCTGCTTCCTATTAGTTATATTTTCACCTCCTATCAGGAAAGAACAGAACAGTGAAGATCCCGGGGCATTGGTTCCCTGAGTTATGGAATCTGAGTTCTATTTCTTTTGGGATCCTCTATGTCCAAGGATAGGACGGAGATTACTTCTATCTCTGGAAATGTCAAATAGGAGATCACAACGCCAAAAATTTCTTACATAACGCATACCATACTGCCATCTGCACAGGATGAATTCAAGCAATTTATTCTCTACAATTTCATCTAAGTTTATTTTGAAAACATTAACATGATAGGGAAGTAAGCAAACCATGTGAAGCAGATCCAAACCTACCAAAATTAAACGTTTCCAGAGACAGCCAAAAAAGAATCTTTTGATATATGACAGAAATAGAAGGCTAAGAAAGAAACCTTTACGATGCTCTACGCATAAAACAATGAATTGTTTTGGCTGTACTTTCCCAACATTTCCTCTTCAGTTCCATTCAGTTTACTGCCCGATCACTATGTACAAGTCTTCTGGCCATAATGAAAACTACTAGGGCAAAAGACTGAAGCTGAGGTAGGGCCAATGCACTTCATGCAGAATTCTTTCAGCTTACCCAATTCACCAAAATTGCTCATCGTAGCTTACCCAATACCAGTGATCCTTTGTTTATAAAAGCTCATGATTCAGACGGTGAAAAGAACAACTGTTTTTTTCATACAGCAAGATGAGAAACATTCTCGATGCAAAGAGCAATCAGTACTGTGAAGTATTGACAGAATAAGAGGAAAAATAAGATGTGTGTTGTTCTACAACTCTGATGATGTGAACTCAATTTCTTCAGGGTTTTTTTTGGTGATACTGGGAAATGGGTAGGGGAAAACTGTCTCCCATCTGTAAAATCCAGTTTATGCCCTTACAGTGGAATTACTGGGATGAAATAACTAAAATTAGCGCAAAACTGAGTAAAACATCTATATCACTAACTCAGAAACATACTGGGACTTAAAAGACAGATGTAACAATATTGATTGAAAATCAAATTATTGGTAAGTGGTGTCCACTGGAAGGAGGGGGAAAAAAAAAAGAGAGAAAGTTTCTTTTAGAATTGGTAAAATATTCAAAACCTAAATAGACAGGTCAATATATTTGAACAGAATATTTAAACCCCAACCCCTCCCTCACCTCCCCAGGTAAATATTTTGCTCCACATCAAAGTTTGGGAAATTGCTATGGACTTAAAATGGAAGGAGGCTTTTCTGCATTATTTCTAGGCCTTACTTTAGCTTCGGAGAATTTTAATAACTTGGCTAAATCTTGTTTCTCTTAATACAAGACAACAATTCTCCCATCTATCACCAAACGTAAAGGATATTTCCCAGAAGATATAGAGCCCCAAAAGATAAGAATCAAGTCTGCATTTCCATAACAAATACCTACATAATTAAATTTTCTCTATTTTTAAAGTTGTGTAGTGCAATATAAATATGTACAAGTGTAGGTGGCTTACTTTGGTTTTGGGATACAAAACTGAACTTTGCAATATGAAAAAAAATTAATGACTTCAATTTCACCTTTACTACAAGTGTTTCTATACATGACCAGAACAGGTGGTTAACCATTTAATAATATTTTTCATATATTTATGTTTGAAATGCACTGGTTTATGCTTTTAAATTTGATTTTATTACAATGAAAGTGACTTAAAATTAAGAATGTGGGAGGTATAAAAAAAAAAATCTACCCTACCCAATGTCAAAAAGAATATCAAATTATTGATCTGTAGACAGGAGGAAATTAAATATGGGATACCCTTTTCATTTAAAAGAAAATAACTACAACAACTCTGGAAAAGTTCACAGAAGAAATAGATTAAAAATGAAGGCATAAAATCAACTACTGTCTTGAATGTATCTTCTGCAGGAGTTTTATTTACAGAACATCACAAATATAAGATTTATCAGAAGAGTATAGACTTAACTTTCTTTGCTGACCTTAACTCTTATGTGTACACAGCCACAGAGACATTTCATAGTTGTGACAGCCAAAATTATTACTTTATCTCTGAAAACAGAATTGTTTTCAGTGACATATCATCTTAATATATTTTGCTTCTGGAATTTTTTTCTTCTTCTTGGATTTCTTGAAAACATCTCTGTATTTTATCAGAAGTCAATCTAATAGATAGACAAAAATCAGTCAATACTTTTTCCATGGAGAGTTACAAAATCATTTTTGCAACTGAGGCCTGAGTTGTATTAACGTGGCACATTTGATCTCCATTAAATATTCATGAATGGTCAATCCAAACTTGTCACTTAACTGTAAACAGTTTGTATCCGTGTAATTCTATCTTTGCCTGCATTTAGTGTCATTCCACATATAGCTTGGTCTATAAAGAAAACAAAGAATGAGATAAAAGAGACAACTGCCTTACCGATGTCCAAGTATCAAGATATTCAGAGATAGAAACTCGAGAAATAATCATAAAGACTAGCTTTAGCTTAACACATCTAACTTCAGTAGTCTCCATGTACCAGTCTCCACCAGAAAGCAGGACTCTTTCTCTCCTTTCATTGGCAGTAGATGGAATCAGAGATGACCATCACTTAGCTAACGTTTTCCTTTCTAACTATTTACTGTCCCTGTATGATTTAGGCAAATGGCAACAGTACCGTGGACACAGATCACCATGCTCCCAGAACGTAGGTTCAGGTATTCAGTTCATTACTAACACATACTACAGCCTGCGTTCTAAGACCTATATAAAATTCTGTTTTATTAAGTATCAGTCATTTCCATTTAGTTCTCAATTCTTGTGCATACACATTGTCAAACCAAACACTGAAAGTGGCATACTTCTTGATCATTTGAGAGAAAAAAAAAGAGTCTTAAAAGGATTGTGGATATTCAGACAACAAAAGCTTGAACACAGGATCTTAAAGACATGGAATAACCCTGTTTGGAGTGGATATTGGCAGTTCATCTAGTCCAACCTTCTGCCAGAGCAGGGTCAGCCATATGATCAGACATAGTTACTCCACACTTAGAATCACAGAATCATTAAGGTTGG
>NW_009205726.1:28103-44589 GCF_000690835.1 Fulmarus glacialis | reverse complement strand
ACTCTACCCCAGCTGAAACCAGGACACCTACCAAACATCATTCCTAGAAAAATAACAAACAGTAAAGTCTCTAATCAATATACTTCAGATAGTTCCAGGACTTAGGAAAAATGATCTGCTAAATATTCAGTTCAAGAGTTGTTGACTCCAGTTTCAAGCCAAACTGGGAAAGGACTCGGTGGGCATTTTGCACTCTGTGGGATCACTACAGAAGGAGAATTTTGGTTTTTCTTCTAGGCAGAGGCAAATGCTGGCTACCTAATGTGTTGCTCTGAAGATCTCCAAACCCACCAACCAGCTCTTTCTTTAAAATGAAGGCTTTGTATTTCACTAAGTAATGTACCTAAAGGGAGGAGAGAGAATAAGAGGCTGAGGAGAGAGAATAAGAAACATCACCTGAAATTCTTTGGAACAGGCAAAGGATTTATCAGTTACTGACATTATTATAATTTGGACAAATGCACAAGTTCTTTTGAAGAAGTAGTGAACACCACCTGGAAATGGAATTTTACAAAAAGAGCAAAATAGCACAAATAGCCAGTTAACTAAAACAGTCTGCTGCTACGTGACCTACATATACACTAGGTTATGTGAATTTACCACATTAAATAATCGCCACTAAAAAATTGTGAAAAAACAGGATTTCCAAATTTGTCCCTTTCCTTCTGCTCTGTATGTACCATTATATTCTATGACTCACCCCAATGTTTTTAAAATAGAAACTTCTTTCAAGAAAAGTAAGTGTTCTGAATATTTATCAACAGACTGTCAGCTACCAAAGGCTGCTTCAGGAGTGGAAGCTGCGTGTACTGCCGTAATTACAAGCACATTCCACAGCATCAGCAGTATCTGCACAAACAAGAATTAACTACAGAAATCATACACAGGACTTCACAGCCCAAATGAATTAGGTCTAAAGCAGATGACACCACCCAACCAAACAGAAGTCAGATTTACTGCTAGCAGCCTCTCTGAGTGCCCCCTCTTCTTTTCAAGTTTCTCTACTTCGCTTTGCCTATTTCAAAGTATGCTGTTTCCATTAAGAAAAGTAAGGAGTGAGCTTTTACTACCATCACATGAAAAAGGAAAACAAAGTCTTATCTATGCACAAAGAGAATGACAATTATTTGGAGGACTAAAGGGCAACTAACTGTCTAAGCAGCAAACTCTGGAAAAGGCTGCAGCCTAGGCAGAAAGAGGAGAGTGTGAGGGAAAGGGAGGACAATCTTCAGAGCTCAGCAAGTATCACGTGTTTATCAAAAAGCCATTTACGGATCAAGATCAAAGGCCTTACAAAAGCAACGAACGAGGGTATAATACCTCCTCTTCTCACTTACCATGTTGACAGTACTCTAAAAGCACAGGTTTCAATTTTAGTTTGAAAACTAAAGGACAGATACCTACAAGGAGCTCAGGAAGGGTCAAAAAGAGCATACTCCCTTTTTTTAACCGAAATGTATGTATGTGTGGAGCGTGCTCTCTCACGGAGAGAGCAGGCGGCCCAGCAGGCTGGCAGCTCCTTCCCAGCCAGGCCTGCCCCCGAGCCTGCAGTCCCGCCCTGCGCTGGGACAAGGCCCTGCCCGCAGAGTGGCAGCTCAAATGCTCAAAACTAAAATCCAGGCTTAGGAAAGGCTGGGTGATCCTGATGCATACTGAGGCAAGATCTTGGTTTATAGTGCCCATTGAGTTTTGAGCTCATCCCAAGCCCTTGCAACCCTGCTGCTCTGAGGTGAGCTTAGCTGAGGTGGATGGTCCCGCCATTCAAAAAGGCAAGATAGTGTCCCCGTAAAGAGCAGGGGTTCATAGCCTCTGCTGCGCTCAGATCCCAGTCAAGGCTATAAACCAGGCAGCGGGAGCCCAGAGGCAGAATCTCACCGCTGCAAACAGAGCTGCTCCCTGTTCTCAGCCTTCCTCTCTTCACTTACACCTCTGGTCCTAAACCCCTTTATTTCTTTCACTTTCCCTCCCCCCATCCCCAACTCAAGAGTTGTTGCCATCCTCATAAGTAAATGAAAAATGGTAATTCTCTCTAATAAGAGAGAAACAAAAAACAAATCTGTCTGCTAACTTTAGACCTGGAGTAGTGTAACTCTCACACTACAGTAGTACTTAAATACTTAAAATAGACCGATATACTCACCTGCTTGGAAGGCTTTGAGTTTGCTATTGTTATTGAAACAAAACATTTGATGGCTCTCCAGCACGGCCTTCCAAAACCAGAAACCATACCTTCTCAGTAAATCAACACTACCACAGTCGCTAAGGAATGGCTGGGCATCAGAAGCAATCATTTTTCCACAGACAAATAATTGTTAGGTGTGAAATAACACCTGTTCTCACCGGACCTGTCATTTTTGCTAAGATATTGTAGATTCACTCTGTGATGTAGCTACCATAGATTCAAATTTCTTATTGCCATGGGGAGATGCAGTTACATACGTGCAGATGTACTCTCATGCTTATGGTACCTACCCAGACCTGTTCAGCAACAATGTTCAGTGACAACCGTCAGGAAAGCATGCACGTTTATCATCACCTCTTACACACCACACAAGCAATACAGAGATGAACCCTGCTCCTCCCCAAACTCAATTCCTTCCCTGTTCAGGACAGAAATACAATCTTTTCGGTACTACTCAGTCCCACAATCCTAGCTCTATCTCTTCTTTTCTCTTAAATGCTACTCATGTTGCTGCCATTCAGATGTTAACCGCTTTGGGGAGGACTATTCACATCACATCGAACTTGAACAATACGGAAGTCAATGATGCATATACAGCATCATTAGCATCAAAAGCACCCAAGGTGTTGAACCCTGCAAGATAAGGAGAGTTAGAAACAAAATTGCATTAAGAAAATCTTGACTGAATTTGAAGATCAGGGTGGGGTTTTTTTTGTAATTACCACAGAAGGTACTGGTACAATACCTCCTGGAGGATCAGTACACTGAACGCATTTCAAGAGGAAGAATCCCCTGTGTAATCTTCCAGCTGCAGCTGCTTTGAGGTCCTACGGAGCTGTCTGATAACAGACTACTTTCTTGTTACGCAGTACTGCAGACACCATTAACATTTTCCACATTCCCAGCCTGTATAGCGATGCATTTCCTACACTGATAGCATTTTGCACCAGCCATCTAAATATTCTTTAAACTTGCTATTATAAGCCACTAAGATGAGACAAAGGATCCCTCTATTTTTGAAATTTTGCATCCACCTAGCCGAATATTGCAGAAAGCTATCCCTACAAGAAGCCATTATAACACAAATGTAGATTTGGAGAATTTTCATATATATTGTGAAATGTTTACATAGTGTTATAAACAATCTGTTTAAAAATATTGCATAATTATTATTTCCATTCTCAATGTAACTGTATAACTTGGCAAAAATGAAAGTTATAGTTTATTTAATATAAGGTCTTGGGCTTTACAAATAATTCAGATTACAGCTGTGTGCATTGCAAAAGAAGAGGAAAATACAATGTTTGAGTATCACACTATCCAGGCCTTGCCTCAGCTGTGAGATTAATGTAAAGTTGCACTTTTTACAGTCAGTAATAGGAGAGCTCTAACAGACAAGAACTATATATAATCATGAACAATTTATATTTCAAAACACTTTTTACTAAGCTAAAGTATCAAGTTTTTGCATTTGCAAAAGAATTATGTTAATTTTTACCAAAAAAGGTTAACAAAATTAAGGCAAATAGTAAAAAGACAGCAAGTGACAAAAGTCACCCATGCAACCTTAATTTCAGTCCATTCCTGTCACTGTCTTATGACACAGCCTTCTGCATGTCCGTTACCTTTTCAACATCAACTCTGCCTCATTCAACATGTAGAGGAGAGGGTGGTCACTTACTGTTTTATTTCAGCTCAGCTCAATGTGCAACCATCGTACTGAATATTAAAAAAAGTCTTCTAAAGACCTAATGATTAAATGCCATCATTTTATGATGTTCACTACTGTAACGCTAATCTCACAAATATTAATTCAATGTAAGACCATGCCTTAGGAGTTGATAGTGACATTGACAGAGTTTCACATCTTCATTACCAACCAGGAGGACAGGATAGAACTTCCAAGCACAGAAAATCTCCATGGCATTCAGTAGTAGAAAAGCACAGCTGCTGTGCAAATACTGGGAAAAAAATGCAGAAAACTGCACATAGAAGTGTTCAGTAGACAATATGGCAACTAAGATCAACTAACAAAGGATTTAACCCTACATTTCATTTTGCATAAAAGTAAACAAATTGTAAGCATATTAAGGCAAATGGGAACCAATTATTTTTCTATGTAATGAAGTCTAGGAAGACAAATAGCAAAGAAGACTTCAAGTTTACTCAGAGTTTTTCATCAGAAAGTAAAGAACAAATACAGTGTGATTTCCTGAATAAGCGCTTAAAATCATCTCAATATAAATGCTAGAGAGCACTACACTACTCTGACGTATTCTAGTATATGGGGTCATTCAAAATATAGAAATTGTAACTACATATACATTCACTTTCTTGATACAGATAACACGCAAAGAAATCCTTAGTTATTTCAGCAGTACAGTTTTTCTAGTAAGCAGTCAAAAAGCTGACACTCGATGTGAAAGGATGCAAAAGCAACTGAGAGAAATCCATCTGGTTCCATACAGGATAAGTGAGTTGGGTGCATCTGTCCTGCAAGAGTCATGAAAACACAATTCCAATAGAAGCACATTACACTCCAAGAGCAGCTGATTTTACTAGCAAGCAATTCACGTAGCATGAAGCCTAGCCATTAGTAGAGGAATTGAACTTTCCACCCACTTTGCTGATAAAATTGCAAAAACAAAAAACCAAACCCCACAGCAGTCTCATACTCTTCGATATATATACCTGAACAAAAAAAGCCCATGCACACACCTCCTGTTGGCAGAACAAAGCACAGGTCAGCTAACAGGAGCTCCAGAAGCTCTCACCAGAACAGGCGGCTCTCAATGAAATGAGATTTTGCCATGGTAGACCAGAGTGAAAAGAATGCTTTACCACTGCTGACAGAAATAATTAAAGCTGCTGTGAAGGACCGTTTACCAGGAGTTCTCAATCACTCCAATTAAAAGGTGCAGTTTAACAACAATCCTCTGCCTAGGATATAACATCTCTCATCCACACAAAGGCGCACACCATACTGGCAGGTGAAAGCAAGTCACGTACCACGTGTATTTATATGTGTCGTGTGTGTGTGTGTGTATATATATATATATAGTCTGTATGAATGAAAGTTCAAACTAGCCACTTGTTATATAAGTACAGATAGTAGCAGTGTTTTGAATCCTCAAATTCTCCCTTTAGAAAAAAATCATTTATATTGAAGCATATGAAAAAGAAAACCTTTGAAATATATTTCAAATAAGTAGCAATAGCCTTTATGAAGGTTACCTTACACTTCATTTTAATTTGCATTCCCTCTTGGCAAACTTTCATTTTAATAGCTATTTTTTATGTGTGTTTGCTTGAGGATGATTTCAGAAAACTTTCAGACAAAAGTCTAAATCATCTGCTGAGGCAACTGAGGCTAAGAAAATACCTGATGTTTTTCCACGTCAGATATGTCTGGATATACCTTTTCTTTTGGCTGCTCTAGAACTGTCATTTCCATTGTCACACAATGGAAAAGCAACTTGGTGGAGAATTTTGTAGAATCTGGAAAATTCACCTGTATGTCACCAATAGGGACTTAAAGTAGATAAGCTTGCTCAAGAGTATGATTTTGGCCAAGAAACTGGTAATAACTAGCGTCATCACCTACTTTGCCTGCTACATATCATGGCTGAAATCTGCATGCTGCATCTAAAGGTGCCAGTCATTGTAAGATCTTTTATGAATCATCAGTATCAGCAAGACATGACATACTGAAAATAAGAATTAAGGCAATCCCTGGATATACAGGCAGGACAGTCCAAGTAGGACATAGGGAAATAATTTTCCTTGTCGTAAAAGGTGAGACTGGTAATAGCATGTACAGGTCTGTTGTCTAACATTTATGAAAAAGATGTTTAAAACTCGAAACTGAAAGAAGCCACAAAATTGTCAATCCCTTCCTCACACCTGAAACCTGGCAACTTCCTTCCCATGTACCTGTTGCACCTCTTCTGAGCAAAAGACAGCAGTGCAGAAGGTACAGCAGCACAAGAGCAGTTGATGGTAATGTAAAACAGCCAACTTTGCCTTCCTTTCCTCTTATAGAGAAAAGTTAGGTCCCTTTCTCCTATCCGATACCCGTCACATCTGGAAGAACATAACTATCTCCCCCTGTTTCTACTATTGTTTATATTGTCCAGAAATCTCAGAAGTTACTGAATACAAGAGTACTAATGGATAGATGGCCAGGCTTCATTTCCTAAGAAAATTTGGGAAAATTTCCAGGAATTGATTTTGTTATGGCATTTCAGCACTTTCACAAGGAGAAAGTACTAAATGTTAGAGCTCTTGAATCTAGTAAAGGAAGATTTGATTTAAAAGAAAAAAAGAAAAAACAAAACCAAAACCAACAACAAACAAACGAAAACCCCCAAAAACAAATAATCAGAGCAAAAAGAATCAGAAGCAAAACACAGTTACAACATCTTGTGGTGACCACTCCTAAATTATTCCAGAAGGCTATGGATTCGCTTTCTCAGGATCATTCAGTCTGATAAGCTTTAGTGAAAAACAAGGCACTGGGCTCCAAAGAGGGCTCACTGGAAAAATTTAACGACCAGGTCAAGAATAGATGAACTGAAGGCTTTTTCTGGTCTTAAATGCTTTATAAAAACCTAAGGATTTCCATTTTCATATTGCACCTGCTTTTCTAATACTAAAAAGTTACACTCAAAAACCAAGCCAAAATAATTACAGAATAATACCTAGGCTGTAGGCCCATCTAGGACAGAGCAGCTATAATTCTGCTTGCCTCAGAGACCACAGCCCAGACTCTGGGCACACGTGTAATCATAGTCTTCATTTATATGATTATTTACTATTCTCTTTCCACAGGATTCCTCCCTTTTTCCTTCCCTTTTTCTGGTTCTTTTCTGGTGATGAACTAACAATTTTATTGTTGTTGTACATGCATATAGCACTCAAGTCCCCAGCAAAATCAAAAATTTACTTGTTTAAAATGAAAAGTGTAAATAATGCTGCCTGAGCAAACAAAACAGGTTGTAGTTTTATTTTTTAAACCAAATGCATACAATAGAGCTATGATTTCAATGTTTTAATAAACTGCCAGAGCTAAGCATAGTATTTTAAAGGGAAATAATAAAACCTCAGAGCACAAAGTAACTACTCAGTGCCTAGGGCTAGAAGAAACAGAACATTACACACATTCTTTCTTATTAAATTTCACTCATTTTCCACTGTTGCCTTTGATACTAGCATTTAGCTGATTCAGGAGAGGGAAGTAGGTATACTCAGATAGATGGATCACTAACCTCATCAAGTACAGAAACTCTCATTTTGGGATTCTTGCACTAAAAAGACAGGTATTTATTGCAGAGGTAATCTTGCACATTTGATACATACTAATTGAGAATTAAAATTAAATCCAGTTAATGCACAGTTATTCTTTCTTAAGCATAAGGAAAGCTGTTTATTGTTCTGACTCAAGTCAGCATGAGATTTTGTTCACATTACTCAGCCTTTTCATTACTGTTGACTTACCTGTTGTACAATAATACCTATTACACAAACATAGCATTCAAGAGATTACACGCCGCAAAAAGCAAGGAAGCACAAGGAGACCACTTTTAAACACAGCAGCCTTAATGATTTCTAACGTAATGAAAAGTAATTGAGGACTGAAAAAGACCTCCTTTTGCAGGATTCTTTCCATTAGAAAAGTCAGGTCATATTGAACCCAGTTTATAGAAACAATCTCAAGAAATTGCTATACTTTCTTCACCTAAATGAAAGAAAACACTGTTATTCTAAATAAAAAATTGATGCTGCTCCAGGAAGATAATAGTTCTTCAGATGTATGCACAAAATTATCTCTTCTCATAAAACTTAAAGTAACCACATCAGTCATTAAATGCAAAACTCACATGTTCTAACAGTTACTTCAAACAAATATGAAGCTGCCTACATAAGTACCTACCCTATGATAAATACCTATAAACACAAAGGAAAACTTCATGTATTTTTCATAGAAACTACATACGGATACCAAACGTCAGTTCTGTTAATTTATCAGCAAGTACATATTCAGTCATTTTAGTATTATCATTATTCTTGGCTTCCAGAGACTCATTAGAAAGAAAAATAGTGACACTGACAACAATATGACCTTGTTCATCTACAAGCTTTTTTCAAGATTATTCTCTTCTAATATCAATATATCAGTATGCAAGAGACACACAGACAGATTCCTAATCCATTTGCACAGAAGCCAGGCAAAATTTGCCGTAGAAATATATTCATTATTCAGTGAACACCAGCTATCTGGGTTGGTATGGCTGTAGCTCTGTATCTTCTTCTAGTGTTGGGATTTAATAGGTGTTGAAAGCACAGTAAACTACTCTGTGAACAAGTAACAACCACATAATGACTACACTTGGAGATTTTGCTTTATCTTCCTTGTGCACGTCTCAGAAGACCCATGAGTACAGAACACTGTACATCGGTACAACTGCCATCACTTTTCTTTAGGCACGGATATGAATGCCCAGAACTCTGACCTTCATGGTTATGCACAGAAAAAATCAATAATTGTTTCCAGGAAATAACAGATTACCATCAAACATGGTTCTTCCAGCTTGGAGTATGTAGGTCCCATCAGTCACTGTGCCCTACAAAAGTCTTTTTCTGCTCACATCTAGTGCAGAAAATGGTCCAGAACTAGTGCAAATGTTCTGCCTGAGACCTCTACAAAGCTCTCTTTAGCCTGCCCTCTCCCCAGCAGAATTCCTGAGCTCACATTTTCTAACCATTCTGCAGAGAACTTGGTTCTTTATCCCATGTTCTCTGGATGTGATCTCTGTATTAAGAGTAAATATTTGCTTAACAGTTGCCCTCAAGGCTCTACTAAAGACAGCCCAACAGAAAATCTGCCAATTAATATTATGATTTAAAAAAAAGTTTCAATACTTCATATCTGAAAATTGAATGTTTTTTTCATTCACTCTATTCTGCCCTATAGCATTACTTTACTTTAACACACACTCCCCTACACTTTATTTTCTGCTCGTGCCCGCATCTGGTGGGAATAAACAGCAAGAATACTGTTGCTGTACTTCACACCTATGGACGTACACGGTTACCACTGCATATCCTTGCGTTTGGACTGTGATTTTTGACATTATGCCTGTATGTGCCTCTTCTTTTGAATTCCCGCCCCGCCCCCCCCCCCGCCGTGGATTTGCTTGCTTTTGGTTTCAGTATTTACAAACTAAGGGAAGAGGGCTCCCCATTTAGAAGCATGGATCTGCTTACTCTGGTACTGCCTCTTCTCTCATGGGCTTTTCATTCTCTTGCTGTTGGAGTTAGTCCTTGGAACAAATTCTTACTGACAGCACACACTTTGGATCATCCATGGGACTGCTCCTGGACTTCATTTCCCAAATACCATTTTCAGTCTCAATGCCTGGCATTTTATGGGACTGACTACTCTATGTTAGTTTAAAGTTTGCTTTCTCAAGGCATTCCCAGAAATATCAGAGGCACGCTTCTCTCCTGCCAGCTTTCTTGAGTAATAGACTTATGGTTAATCCCTACTTCGCTTTTATCTGTAAAACTCTTGAGCCTACAGTCACTCTTCCTCACTTACAGTTTATAGGATTTGAGTTGGAACATGGCATTCAAATTAACCCTACAGGGTGTATATGGAACACTCAACTACATCATAACAAACCAAATTAATTATGCAGCGGAGAACATTAATTACACTACTATGATTTATTTGTAAATACCTATTTGCTAGTCAAACAATTAACATTATTCCTATATCCTTCATCTTCCAGACTTCAAAAATGTGTTAGTTTCCATATTTCTTCTTCACCGAGACTCAACAACATTCTATTTCCAGCTCTAAAGGTGAGTTACAGGACATTTCAGCTCAGGCCACACAGAACAATTTCATCCTTTCTAGAGAAGAACAGCAGACATCCAAGTCATTTTAAGACTACTTGACAGTCTCACTTGATACAGTCAGAAATCCTCAGAAAGCTTAACTGTTCTGAAGAAGTGATCAAATTTTATATTTCACATTATGAGATCTCAAATTAAAACATTCTTGTAGCTCTATGCTGATCCGCAGCACATTGAAATTGTTGGGAATTTACAACTCCGGCAAGCTTCAGTGAAAGCTTCAAGTGTTTAGAATTTCTAAAAAATCAGACCATTCCTGTAGCAAAGGAGGAAAGTTAAACACAAGGAATTCATGACGCTATAAGCTTGTGCCAGTCATTAAATCAGTGGTATAGTGGGGAAAAAATCGTTGTATTTTGCAAGATGAAAAAAAGTTAATATTTAATAACTTACCCCTTCTGCCTTTTCTTCTGTGTTAGCCAGCATTTCCTGGAGGGCCCGTACTGACAGAGACTGCTCCAGCACAAAGGTACAGATGGACAAATCAGGTGGGACATTCTAGGTGAAAGAAAAACATGAGATCACATTAGTGACAGATTTGCTGAATAGCACTTTCCAGTGCTTCTATTTTCCCTCACTTTCTGATCTGAAAGATCTACTATATCCTTGAGGCTACGAAAGCCAGCCACATACTGGGCTGTAACAGTTAAGGCTTAGCCAGCAAGCGAAGGGAAGCGGTTCTTCCCCTCTGCTCAGCATTTGCAAGCTGACACCTGGGGTACTGGGTCCCACTCTCAATAAAAGAAGGAAACCAATAAACTGCATCAAGTTCAGCAGAGGATCACCATGATCGTCAGGGCTGGTGTACTCACCCTATGTGGCCGAGGGAGCTGAGCTCGATCAGCCTGGATGGAGGAGAGAGAGGAGAGAGGGATCTTATGGTTCTCTTTACAAATCTAGTGGTGATTACAGGGAAAATGGAGGCAGACTCTTCTCGGAGGTGCTCCTTGAAAGGAACAGGAGCAGCAATACAATTGTACCAAAGAAAATTACAATTAGATATTAGGGAGAAAAATTCAACCTGGGAGTAGAAAACACTGTCAAAGGCTGCCAAGCAAAGTGGTGAAATCTCTGCTTGGATATTAGCATGTGTCTTAGACATTATGCTCAGATTGTGGGGGAAAACAAAATTCAGTCTTTAGGCTACTGGTAGTAGCCAGATCTCATCCTTATGATGGTCTCCAGGTCAAGATGAATTTTCTGTAGCAGAAACATTAGAAACTGAGTGTGAAGGCCAAGCCGGCAACTTCTCAGCCTTGCAGGGCAGTATGCTTCATCATATTCTATTCTAAGTGGGATAAAACTAGAGAGTCTTATAAAAATAAATATTTAATTCGTCATGTTTGGAAAAAAAAAATCATTGAGCTATTGAAAAGCTAATTTTCCAGACTATCATAAAAATTCATAGTAAAATTGAAACAGGTTTGTAATAGCAATGTCTAAGTTACAAAGTAGCGAAGTAAAATTAGATTTTATGTGGGGATCTTTTCTTCTGTTAATAGAAGAACATGCAACTCCTACACACCTTTTCTTGCCTCCAGAAATTCTTTCATGTTCCTTCTCTTTTTCTTTTCATGTTAGTTGCACATTTTAGTTTAGGAATACTTTTACTGACTATTGGAAATTGGTTTTTTACAGCATGGATGCTTTTGCTGCTAAAGCTGTAAAACCGCACATTTATTCAAACTGTGTACAGTTTCAAGAGGCCTCTTCCAAGCCCTCAAACATTAAATTGTAAAGGGTAGTTGCAAAACCATTTCATTCCCTCTTTTTCAAAAGTTAGTTTTCTCAAAATACCTCACACTCTTAATAGCTTATTAAATTGCTGTTCATCACTCCTAACTACAGTAATTCAAGTCTGTTTATTAACTAATAGATCTTTCATTACTTCCACTATTTATATTTCAATAAAATTAATGTAAAATGGTATTTTAAATTAAAGTTTTAGCCAGATCAAAAAGCATTAAATAGCATCCTCTTTTGCATGGGATTTTGACTGACTTATGCAATGATACTTAGGCACGAAATATTTTTAAGCCAGTTCTAGAATCAGGCCTCTACTTACTTGTCAGTGTTTTCGTTACCAGTTTTCTTTTGTAGTTACTCAGACACTACAGGTCCTTTTCACGCTAGTATTAGGCCAACAGACAACTAATTAGATTCTCTTCAAAACATCCTTGTAATGTAAGTACTATCATAAGCCCTTACTTTACAAAGCAGGAAAGAGCACTCAAAGATCACGGGTTGCAAGGTGTTGTTTCTGCTCACACAAGTACCATTTTCCATTCTAGAAAACCTCACAGAAGCGAATTGCCTGACAATCCAGCTCACCCTCAGTTCCCCCCACTGAAGACTGACAGACAAACATGAGTCTGAACAAAACAGAAAAAGATGTTCCTTACCCTGTGCTCAGAAATGAACCAAGGCTACATTTTCTGTATCTGTTTGGTTATAAGCAAACATATATAAGCAAACAAAGTCTCCATAACAATGTTCCTACTGTTATTACTGTTATTGAAAGCAAGATTTTTGCTGGCAGAGTATGTCTCACACGTACAGCTTTGTGACTTTATCAAAATTTTTTATTACTAAACCTATCCTACAGGCTATACACTTTAAAGTACGGAAAATCCTGCATCATTTCACACAGTGATCAAGCCAACATAACTAGGACGCTCCTCCTTCATCAATTCCGTTCTCCTGTACGTTCAAGACAGCCACGAGCATTTTCTTCCCTCCCCATTAGAACTGAGGAATGAAGTCCCAATGAACATTTTTCAGCTATTCTCATAGCAGGTGAGTAAGACACTTTGAGCAGCCAGAGAGTAATAAAGGAGAACTGTATGAGATCGTCTTGCTTTAATTAAGTGGAAGAGCTACCCTCTTCTTACAGTCTAGCGAAATGTTAGAAACAGTTTCTTTTCTTGAAACAAAAGGGAGAGCACATTATCCCACCTCATCTCTGTTGCATGAATACCTAGACGCTCCCTGGCCCTCGGAGGGCAATGGGTTTCCCCTAAGAGCTGAAGGAAGGTGCATCTACTTGTGGTGAGCGTGTGAATTGGACTCTTTCTCTCTGGCAGCTTCTCACCCAAATCTGCTCTATTGAAGATCCAACAGGCACGGCTGCATACAGTGTACAAGAATCCCGGCATGGACATACACAGGACAGATGCAAAACTGCCAACATATTTAGCTCACACAGTTACAGCTCTGCTCACCCCTATACAGTCCATTTTAATGCTGATGATTTTAAAGCTCTGGATTGGTTGAAGATGAGGCTTCAGGCTGGCATACAGACACAGATTGAAGGTTCCTATTCTGAGTAGCCCCTTCCAAAAATTAATAATTCCAGGTAATTTTTAAACCCTCATTTAAATATACTAAAGATTTATTCACAGTGCATTTTCCATCTCTTCAAAGGATAAAATAAAAATGAGGAAGGAAAAACACAGAGTCTTTGCCAGTCCTCTGATTATCTACCTTATCTCTCATGTTACCTCACATACAGACGAAGGAAGGAATATGAAAAATAAAGGTATTCTGTGTTCTGTGGCAGCCTAACATTCCCTATCGAAAGGTGTCTTCATACAAATTACGTAGTAGTTTTTAGTGCCCAGTCTGGAAAATGACTGCATATTCTAGGGGCTGCAATGAGAATCTGTAGCAGTCAGTTTGCAGTATCAGGCTTTTTTGAGGACAGGTCAAAGGTGTAGGCAGGTATTTTAGTGATTGCTTTGCTAGACTATGAATACACTATTAAATAATAAAGAATTTTGAAGAAAATGTTTTACTACATGTCGAACAACCACCCACCAATGCACTTTTAATAAATACCAAAACAACCTGTAACTAGATGGAAATTTTCAACAGTTTAATGGTAATAATAAATCCTTAATTTGAGAGCAGAACACAAATTATACCCCCAAAAAATGATCAGTGCTCGAAAGCAGATGTCTCAAGAGACATAAATAACCATGTTGGTAATCCTCAACCTTCATTTCCACCAATTTTTATTGTATTCATCTCTGCTGCAGTAACTTTCTAAATGAAAGCATAGAAAAATAGTTCATATTCCAAAAGGGTTTTTTTGGTTTGCTTTGTGACTGAATATGTAATGAGGTCCTTGGACAGTCCAGGGAATCTGTATCACTTATCTTTGATCCAAAAGATCAGTGGAAAATTCTGTTGAACAATGGCAGTATTCAAATCAATTTCTTTTCAATTTATTTTCGACACATTTGCAAAATCAATTATATTTTAATGGGTTTTAACATAAAATATACCTGGTGACTTAAAAAGTAAAAAGTACCAACTCCAGTATTCCTCAGAGCTTAAAACATTACTGATTTTCTCTGCTAGTTCTCGTTTACAAGATTTTTCTTATTGTCAATTATTTGTCTAGACAATCTAGTCTGTCATAAATTACAATCTAATATGCCAGTAGCTTTTTAAAAAAAAAAAGGTTATAACACAAATAAACCAGAAATTGTGTATTAAATTTCAAAAGGAAATTCAGTACTGCTAGAGGAAAAATAATAAATTAAACTTTTTCTATCGATCCTTCATCATTATTTGTAATAGTACCTACAGTCAGCAAAATTAGACAAATTAAAATAATGTAATTCTCATCTGCAATTTTTAAAACATATATATTACTGGAGTAATTGCTGGATTATTTAGAAAATTTAAGAACTCTTTGTTCTTCCTGCCATTTTAAAACTGTATTTATTGTGTACACTAATTTTCTGTAGTAATACTTGCATAGTAAATTATGCTTTACTCTGTGGGAGGCAGATTTGCAAATTAGATAATCATACCCTTTATTAAAAAGGTGTTTTGAGCAAAGCTTTTGAAATGCTATTTAAAAATATCTCTAATTCTAGTCCAACCCACAATTGAATCGTGGATACTGGATGTATTCATTATGCACTATTTCAGTTTTTAGTGAATTATTATTTACAAGCATACCATACTCCAGTGTGATGACACTGAAAGCAAGAGGCTGAGATGCAAAACCCAGTCCCACTCATTACATAGTGCTAACAAGCCATAACCTATGCCCTGCTCATCTAATACAATGCATATAAACCTGTGAATGTAAACTGAACTTCTGCCTCTCATAAATAATAGTACAAGACTGAGGAATAATAAATCGCATCAGCAAACACAATTCTGTCTCTAAGAATAAGCAGCTTTACCTCAGCTTTATTTCTCTTCCTAGTTATTTGCAAGCTTCCTAGTTGTTTTCCTAGGCTCATGGATATTTTTATTTCTCTTCTAATCAAGTTCCCAGTGAACTGGGCTTGCAGGTATTTCATCTCTAACTGTATACTAAATATTCACACATCAGTGCCTAAAAAACCAGCTAACTGAGCAGCCTGATTTACAAAGCATCCAGAGTTTGTATCATTGTCAAAAAATAAAATGTGGGTGTTCATAACTTTTTTAAAAGTAGCACATTTATTAGATGCCTAACTTTGAGAATCCAAGTAGGAGGATTCAAAAAATTAATTTTAGTACAGAATTTAAGCAAAACATCTGTACTGCTATTTGTAGGAGTAGCCTGAAAGAAACTGAACTCATCATCTATTTTCAAGTTACATTTAAATTTATACCTCTCAGTCTCCTTGGCAGTCCTTTCTACTTAAATGAGATTCTGTCTGGTGACAGTGATGAAAGACACTCAATATTACCAATTAAAAACATCCATTTCTAGGACTCTAAATAGAAGGCATAGCTTTGCATGTTTTCAAGCTTGTCATCAAAAAGATGGACCCAGAGTACAGAAATACATGGCTCTGACGACAAGTCCCATCAGCCAAATAGGATGAATCATATTCACCAAATCCCAAAACAGGAAAGACAAAGAATGAATTACGGGTCTTACGGTTTCAATTCTGGAAAAGAGGACCTTTCAATAACAGTGTCAAGCTCCTGTGTGTTTATTAGCAGACCATGAAGGTTGCCCAGCCATCTCCTACAAAAACTTGCTTTCAGTTGCTTATGACTATTTCAGTCTGAAACCACCACTTTCTGTACGAGGCATCTGCAAAAGACTGAACATTTATAGAATATTCCATCCGAAACAGTTGTTTCCATCAAAAGCAGAGAAGTTTTCAACATTCAAAACTTTTTATGATACTATATCTGAAAACTGTAATGTCCTCATGTTTTCGGAAGCACAGTTTGACAAGGGAGTGGCCTTTTGTCACAAGTATGCTTTTCACTTTTCTAGGAAAAACTTTGAAAATCTGGTCAAGTTCTACTTCCCTGAAAAATGCCATTTTTCACATAGTGAAAAGTTTCTGGTTAACAATTGAAAGCTCTAAAGATTCCTTGTTCACGGGAAAGCTGCTTCAGGGGATAAAACTGGAAAACTCG
>NW_009205726.1:20420-28088 GCF_000690835.1 Fulmarus glacialis | reverse complement strand
GCCAGGAGGATGAAACCAGAATAAAGTCTGGAAAAAAAAAAGCAAGGGAAAAGGAGACCAACACAGGGAAAAACAGCTAGTGGTGGAACTGAGGTCAGATATAAATACACTGCAATCAATTCATTTTCAAAGCCTAGAACACAAGCCAGCTCCAAGCCCTCAGTGGTTCCTTTGAATCATGTTGGTTGCCCACGACACTCCATTCTGATCACCCGTATTTTTACACCTTGTTAATCTGACCTAAACAACTGATCGGTTTAATTTTTGGAAAGATTCTCTTCTTGTGGTCACATATACAAAGTTTCCCTACGTTATCCACATTTCCCAGTGCACAATTCTCTCATAAATTAAGCATTATATTTGGCAAACCCAGCAGTGAAAAAAATCTTGATACACTAAGCATCCTTTCTGTTGATATATCAAAGATAAACACTCATCTACAGTAGTCTATGTCTTATCACGAGGAAGTACTAGTTTTTATCCCCGCACAACAGTGAAGACCAAAATCCTTTCCTACTGTTATTTCCAGATAGTGAATGTCATCTGTTGGTCACAGTGGAACAGTTCACTGGCAAAGAAAAATGCATTACTTGAAACTTAGGCTGTACAAACAGAAGGTATAACAACATTCAGAAGAAAATTGCTTCTTGGGTTCTTCCCCTCTCCCAATCTCCTTCAAAAATCCATAAGAAATCTATTTCTACTTAGGCTGTTGTTACATAAGTACAATTATATTCTTTTCTTTTATGCTTGCTTGCAAGTTTTATGTTACAATTTTCCAGTTTTTACTGTTTGGAAAGAACTTTGATCCTGAGAGCTGTCAAGGGTCATGAGGCTTTTATTAACAAAGCAGACTATCTTAACTGCTTGGAAGTTGTAATTCCCTGTATGATACTTACTTTCTTTATGAATTTAGGACCTCATACATTCCACCTCTAAAAAGGATAAGGAAAGAGGTTTTTTTCATCTTACCCTCCACCTCTCTCTCTGGTCTTTCTAACTGTACGTAAGTCCAACATAACTACATTACTGAGAGTTGTTTCTCTTTTTTTTAATCTGTTCTCTGAACATTTAAAACTCTTAGCAACAGATAAAAGCGACATTGGGTAAGGAGCCACACAACTAAATTTCAGCCTCGATGAATAAACCAGGTCAATCAACTCAACAGCCATTACAACACACACTGCTGTAGCCAGGAGCTTAGATGAACATTAGCTAGTATATCACCCTAATGTAGTGTAAATATGTTAATTTTTAAGGTAATTAGGAAAAATCCATGCTTATTAATAAAATAAAAACATCTCATAGGATCAACAGTGCTACAGAGGTTCTAGGCACACATCCAAATTAACAAAACATTTTTTGTTTAAATTCATGCTGATCCTTCAAATTCTACCTTATTATGCTAATCATCTTATGTGTATTATTCAAAACTTTACAGTTCCCTTTTAGTCTTAGAGACTATGTTGTATTTGTAGCTACTGCAACAAATAACGGAGAAATCTAGGGTATTTTCCTCGATTATCCTAGTGGGGAGGGTACTATTGCTTTATAATCTGGAAGAAAGCAGCTACTTTTTGATTATTGCAGCATCAGAAAGATGATCTTTATAAAATACTATTTTGCCCCTTTCTGGAAAGCATAGCAGACACCTGACTGGAAAATCTTCCTAATCTCTGACCAGACTTATTATGAACCATTGCACATTACACAATCATATTTCAAAGGAGGAATCCTACAATGTTTCAGGATCAAACAAGCAGGACAAATGTGCATGTCTTTTGTAATAACTGACATAGGCCTGACCTGTCCAGTAGAAAACTTACCTCTGCATAAAAACCAATAGGACATAACATATAAAAAAGATATCCAAATAAATATAAATACTAACCCTTCCAGAATACCCTACACCAACTCTAATGAACAATTCATTCACTTCGCAGTGAACATGAAACAGTATGTCTAAGAGCAGCAAAACCTGCTCACTTATCTCATAAGCTATAAACTATAAAACATAATAATGGACACCAAATTTTAACCTCTAAGGATTTTATTGTAAGTTTTCAACTATTACGCTTTCCATTTTATGTTCCTGAAATCAATAGTCAACCTGTGTAACTAGGAAATTTGGTGCCTATCAAATATTGCTGGAACGGGGAACTGGAAATTCACGCTCTGAGTCACCTCTGACTTATCCTTAAATGAAGGAAAGGAGATGCATCATCAGCTCTCTCCTGGGCAACACAGTTTCAAAGCAGCAAAGTATACACAGCTATCAAAATCCTTTGTGGCAAGATGCAACAATGCACTTAGGCACTTACAGTACTAAATTGCATATTAACAGTCAATATTTTCTTTATACATATGTAAAATAAATCATGTTTTATAACTAACATGAATAATGCGTACATTCTTTTTCGAGTCAATACTCATTCATATGCCTAATTCAATTTAAAAAATTATTCAAAACAAATGAAATGTAACTGCCCACAGAATTTTCAGTCTGTCCCACCAGCTAGATGAGCTTCATTCAAATTTTGCCCGCCCCTACTGGCTGGCAAAAAATTAATACATTATAAAGTCAGTTTATGAAGATGAATAGTGTACCATACCTCACTTCTTTAATTAATTTTGTCCCTCTTGTTATATGTCTTTTAAAGGTAGTATGTCCATTCTGATTCAGGCTGGGTGTAACATTCCCCAGATTATTTTGCATCCCAGACTGTTTTGATCTGATTTACTTAATTTAAAATAATAATTGTATCAAAAACTATACATTTATCTTAAAAACTATACATTCACCTCTGTAATGTAAAGCAAATCAATTAGAATGATATATTGAAAGTTGTTCACTCAAAAAACCCCCATCTTTAATCATGAAATTCTTGTAGTCTTTGAGAAACTCCAGCAGATATTTGGGTCAGGGACAGAGAGACTTGAGGAGTCCTAAGAGTAAGGTCTATCTGCCAGGAAGTTCTTCATGGATTTAGGGACATATACTATATGATACTATAAAATATCTATTTTTAAAAAATCTCACCATGTATACTCAGAAATTATGGTTTATCTGTAAATGGGTAAATGTATAATGCCCCTGCTTGACTATGCATGGCACTGCATTTGAACATACGCTCCATGATGCAAAAAAAACCCACTTATTTTAGTATGCACCTTTATTAACTACAAAATCAAAAAGCTTGGGAGACTAATTAGTGATTATTTGTTCAGCTTCTTGAAGATTCAAATTTTGTCCTTTTTTGGTTTAAGGTGCCAAAATACTGTTACTAAGTCGTTAAGCAAACAACTGCTGTTTTAAAGGACTCTCTGCTTATCATTCAGTAACATACCAGCACAAAAAGCTGCCACAAAGTACCGTCTAGACAGAAATACCCACACGCATTTCCCAGCAAACAACCCACCTGCCTCAGAAGTGAATTATGCAAGAGGTAATAAAGCAAGAGGCTTAAAAATTCAGAGACGGTAAAGACAGTCTCAAGGAGCTGGCAAACTACGTGGACTTTTACTTTTTCCTGCTACTTCTGAATGCACATTCAAGGAGGGAGTATAACAAGAAGTTTAGAGATACCACCCGTATGTGCGACTATCGCATTCATTTAGATCATTCACCAACCTGCAGTTTCCTCCTTGACCATATTCAAGTTCTTCCTTTTCAAAATTTCACATTTTGACATCACATAAGATGTTAACTACAGTATCAAGACCTTTGCAGATACCTATTATGCACAACCACGTATTATTTTCTAGATGCTTTTAATTCTATTTTACCAATATCTCAACTTTCACCTTACCAAGCAAAGATGTTCCACTGCTCTACTAAGGTGCATGTCTATGCTGGGGATTTAACATAACCTTTGAAATGTCTTTTTTTGGTATTGCTTTATTTTCTAAAAAAAAAAAGAAAAAAAAATTTCCACATTCTTGCAAATTTTCCAGAATAACCAGAACTCTTCTTAATTAATTCTCCTAAGGAATGCACCTTTTCTATAGAAATAAAACAATTCTAATGAGAATTATATGGACAGTTATGTGTATGTGAAAATAAGAGCTTTAATGGAAATTATAAATACAGCTAACCTCCATGATAAATAAGCGGGAAACATACACAATGGGAAAGAATTCTTTTGCCATTTTGAGTTTATAAAGTGAGACTTTTATAGTCATTAATCTGTACACATACTTGCAACTGTATCAGCCAAAAGAGGTCAAATTAATTGTTGGTGTACTACTGACCAAATCACATATCAAATATGGCACTCAAAGCATATTAAGCTTTATTCTTACACACTAAGCATGTTTCTTATTTAAAATAAGATCTCATTGCAATTGTACTTCATTTCTATGGACCTTTTTGTATTGCCTAATAAATTTATACACACTGGAGAAAGAAATTCTGTATTACTGGACTTTCCAATTTATTGAATAATGGGCACTAAAATGGTTTCTTGGCAAGGCCATTCATACTTCATATTGCACTGAGCGGAATATTTGTTTGCTTTCTAGGACCTCTGTCCAACCTTCTCATGCAAGACCTGTGCTGTGCCTGGTTTTCTCACACAGTACTCAAAATGTCACAGAGCTTTGGCATTTTCCTTCATACAGAAATAGCTTGTCCCTGCTGTGTCTTTTAATGATCAATACACACCTTGGTCATTTCAAGCATCCTAAACTATCTAAATTAATTCATCCTATGTTATCTAAAGCCATTTGAACAATGTCTGTTACTGATTTTGTTTCACATTTCCCTCGATAATTGCCTTATCACCAGCTGTAAACTTTGTACTGTGCAATTAGAACTGGTCAATACTTGGAGAAACACCATGAAAACTTGAAATTCCTAGCTCCCTCTTACCATTAAAAGACATTTAGATGTGAGATAGTAGAGTTTACAGATTTAGATAGTAGAGATACTACAGATAGTAGAGTTTACAGGATTGTTAAGGGAAGACTTTATCAGTCTTTTGAAATCAGCCCAGTGACATTAGTTGCCTATACTTTTTTTAATGGCATGTAAAAAGTCAGTTCTCATGGAAAGGCAACCTTTTTGTGGATGATATCTTTGTAAACATGTCAAGAAAAGAGTACAAATACCTGGAAGATGGACAAGCCTCCTACTCTTAAATACATTCTTTACATGCAGTAGAGAGGGAAGAGAGAACTTTTAAGGAGTTAAAGCTCAAAAACATTGGTTAGTATTATTCACAGTGAATCACTATATTTACAAGAATATCGCTTTCTGTAAGAATAACTGTCTCACACTCAATTAAGCAGAACATTAGCTTCAACCCCTTCCAGCTCACACAACTCCCCAACTAGCAAATTGAAGGCAGCGCCAAAGCAGACTGCACGCAATCACTGCTTTACAAGACCCTTGCACTGAGGCACAACGAACCGTAAAACTCCTTTTGGCTTATAAATGGTATTTGAAAAGGCCAAGCCAAAAAAGACAGAAAGGAAGGACATCTTAAGCTACTAATCATACTGTGAGAAACCACAGTATTATTCCCATCCTCCAGCTATTACAGACACGCTGGTTCGGTAAGAAAAAACAGATTGGAGGTGTCAATGTGGTTCATGTATCAACTGCGTGTCCGTCACTCATATCTACAGGTTTTCAAACAAACAGCAAACTTTCAGCAATTATTCAAAAATAATTAAACACTCAGGGAAAGCAGCCTGAACTCTGACCTTCTGTATTTATGCATGCTCTTTAAGAACATAATCCCTTTTTTTACCATCTGGCCTCTGTTTTTTAATGCGAAACAAAGCAACTGTTCTTTTGCTTGTGAAACAAAAAAAGTTATGCTTGTATTTGTATATGGCAACCCCCTTGCCAGCATCAGGAAAGTTACTAAAAACATCTTGCATTTGGGTTTCAAGCACAACGACACAAAACATACACCTTCAACCTCCAAACTATTTCTACTTGCCCAATTTCCCCCTTCCAGTCCAGACTATCTATAAACTAAGACCCTCAATTTAATGTTGCAATTACTCTTGTTATGATAGCAAGTTAAGGCATGCCCTCTGTTGTCGAAAAAGCACAAATAATCTTCCTCATTTTTCATGGGGAAGTAACCAGGAGGAAAAGCCTAGAATCTTGAAAAATCACCCAAAAGATAAAAGCCTAAAGACTTTTATACTAAATGGGGAAAAAAAACTCCAACCACTAAAACCCGTCAACTATGCAATTGTGTGAGAGTATTGCTTTGAACAGAATGTTCAAAATGCAAATAGATAAAGACATCACGCAATAATAGCAACTCTCCTTTTCAATAGGAACAGTACTAAAAAGGGTAGAACTTAGAAGCTGAATCACAGCAAACTGGCAGTTTTTCAGAAGCCTGCAGAATACTCACCAAACCAATGATAGGATTGTACACCACATATCTGACCTTCTTGCATCATGGTGCTTGTGTCACAGCTGTATCTCAGACAAGATTTTCCAGGATAATATCTGCTTCTTTTTATATTTTAATTTTTGAATAATGAGAGGCCTAAACAGTTACTGGGATATATAGTTATAAAGGAAAACTGATTTAATGGGATTTTTCAGGTCTTCTTCACTTATTTTACAGCAGAAGTTGAATTCCTACATTTGTTTCACTACAATAAAAAACAAACAAACAAAAAACAGCACACCACCAAACACCATCATATGTGGTTTTGTAAACATTTAGGGTTTGTTTGCTTGCTTTTAACAGACATTTAGATAATGAAGAAAGTTGCAAACTACATATTTGAGGCTCTTTTTTTAAGTGTTTTATTGATACCAGTCTTTAATATTTCTAAAATATATTTTGACAAAAAAAAATCCCAAGTACACAATACATTTTAAGTCTTACAATAAAACCCGTGGATTCTAAATCACTAATATTAAGCATGCAGAGTTATCCCCAACAAACGAAGTAGAATTATTGGTAGATGTATCCAGAGAACTGGCCTATAGTAATATCATGCTTTTAAATATTAAATAAGTGGGTGTGATTGAAAAAGAAACTCCTTCGCATTTATGAAGGTACATTTTGTAGATAGGAAGAGCTTTTAATTCCTTTTTGGTAGTAAACAGTGCCTCATTAAGGTAAAACTCAATGTATATCTCTGATAACACTAGATTTGATAATGAACATTTCTGTAAGATCAGAATAATCCATTGCTGTATGTATTTCAAATTCCAAATATCTGCTTCAACAGGAGATACAATCTGAACAATGAGAATAATAAGATTTCCTAGATTGGATATATTATAATTACACTATTTAGTCTGTGATGCCTTGCAAGATATCACACATTTTGTTTACTTTTTAAAAACTACATGTGTTACAGATGACAGTACAAACATGCTAAGTTGTATTATTATGCCTACTAATACTGCATACAATTTTCAGCTATAAAGCCAGATTTCTGTTGCTGCTTTACATCCATGGAGATCTGACCCACTGTCTTTCATAGTCTGAATGTTTCATATTCATTTTAAATTATTCACTTTCCATCTCAAGAAATAATTCTGTTGGCTTGTGGGATTAAGTGCAAGGACCATAATCAGGTCTGATGGATATGGCTACACATCTGCATTTAGGCTCAGGATTTATACAAGATTTAAAAGGAATAAAAATTGAATCTGATATACATAAATAATAAATATAATAT
>NW_009205726.1:0-20356 GCF_000690835.1 Fulmarus glacialis | reverse complement strand
TATGTTCTTTACATTGCTTCTATAGAGAAGCATTTTACTGGGAAAGAATGATTCATTGAACAAAATCCTGTCTGATCTACGCCTATGAAGACTTCCTCTACCTACGTCTAAATTATGTATGCAAAGTAGCACAAGTAATGTGTAAGTATGCATAAATTTCTTACCAACTCTTCATTTAAATTATTAAAATCAATGATCTTAGTGAACATCTGCTAAACGGAGTCCTCTGAACATGACATTACGTAAGATTAAGTGCCATCTTTGCCATTAAATATGAACATTCATTTTGGCAACATGACACAAAGGCAATTAAAACAGCCTTGGAGGTGCAGCTACAAAGCCTTGCCAAAGCCCTGAATTTTTGACTTTTTTAGAAGAATGCAATGGAAACATAAGTACAGAAAAAAATCACAGCAACTATCAAAAACAAAAAAAAAAACCCTTACCATATGGCAAATACCCAGAACGATCCACTGTAAATGGCAGCAGACAACACTGATTTGATTCGCCAGTGTGAATCAAATTTTAAAAAACTTAGAACTTCATTATGTAAGTAACTGCTCAAAAAGCATCTACTTGCATCTATACATTAATGGACACCATGTGCTTTTTTTATACATTTGAATTTACGCAATCAAAAACTCTGCACAGCACAGGTACTGTTTCTCAGCTGTCAGAAAGAGTTTCAGACTCAGTTTCTCTGGAGTCAGAAAGATTATTTGCCTTGGCCACTGAGAACATGCTCAAGTCTTTGCTGTACAAGACAAAAACAAGAAAGCAATCCTTGCTTTCAGATCTTATACTCTGGAAGACAAACGGAGAAAAGAGGTTTTCTCCCAGAGGCAGAGCAAAGGAGTTCAGGCCAGTGTCTCTGCCCACCGTTCAGGATGACACCCTGCTCTAGACACATCCGTGTAGAATTTGACTGCTGGCACGGAAATGGCTTGTGTAAATACTAGAGAATCATACTTTCTTGTAACCTTGCCTGTGCCAGGTGACCATCCTTCTCCACCCTCCCTCTCCCTGTTCTCCTCTTCCCTTCCAGCATAGCCACCTATCCAGCTCCTGCTGATTCACCTACTTGTTGAAAACAGACCAAAAAAATGGCAAAGAAAAAACTCAAAGAATTGGTATTTGGCAGGACAAGAAACAGTGTGCCAGTCTTACCACCAGGCTTTATTTTCTATCCCCTCACACAAGAGTAGCATCCAGGGACCAACAAAGAATGGAGCATCACTGATATATGTAGCTCTGGGTGATGGAGCAGACAGCCCCAGCCGACCGGCCTTCACAGTCCAGCACCAAATCCGCAGAATGTTTCCTAGTGTTGCAACCATACCCTGCCGCAAAGTGACTCTTCAAAAGCAAAAATCGAAAAAGATTATCAAAGCCCTACCCTTATGTGAAGCCCCTCCTCACTTTACAAATAGAAATATTAAGGTTATAAGCAGCTTTTGGACTTTTCTTTCAGCACTGTAACTTATTATATATACTGTAATTCACAGCTTAGTGAAAAGTTCAAAACATAGGATGACACATTGCACTGCCTTCTTAAAAAAAAAAGGGAGGGGAAAAAAAAAAATTGGGAAGTTTTTTTAGATCTTCAAAAACCCTCACTATGTTATCCTTCCCTCTCTCAAGTCCAAACTGCTGAGAGCTCAAGAGGAAAAAAAAAAAAGGACATAATTTTTATTGGTCCTTTTTAATGAAGTAAAGCAGTTCTATACCTCAGAGCATATGGAATTAATGTGAGTTTACCATCTGCCATAAAAACAAGAAAAAAAACAACCTTATGCCATTAGAAAAGCCTAACTCACTCTCAGTGTTCTGCTGTGCAGTGGTTCACAAGGGATCAAAACCACATTTGTGACTGGCCCAGAGCTGAGTATTTTTCATTCTGCACCACAGACTGGTATAGTTTTCAGGAGCTGTTAAAACACAGCTCCAGATTGTTTGCTTTTCAACACTGCATGCATTATTTAGGTCCAATGGAAAATTACTTCAGTAGCAGACAGCATAATGTTTTAATGAATGGATTTCCTCATATTAGCAATCTGTTTATATATAAAAAGCAACAATAGTCATTGAGATAAGTTAACTATTCGTAATTCTTGTTTTAATAAAAGGGATGGTCTTCCACACATGGAATAGATTTAAAAGTACAGCAAACATTGATGAAACAAAATTACCTATAGACCATTGTCAAAAAAAAAAAAAAGTTTGTTCTTTTTTGCTTTTTATCTGACACCTATCCCTTATTATCTTCTTTTTACTTAAGAAATTAAAATTTATGCTATAGATTTAACAAGATCTGCTGGAGAAATAATGGGATGAGATAAGGAAACTAAGCATTTTAAATTTTGTCTTCAGCGTGTCTTCTTTGGGTTTTGTTATTCTTGCTGTTGCAACTTTTTGAATGTTAAAATTTTTTGTGGTTTATATACTTGATATTTTTATACATTTGGAATGTGTAACCTATCTCTAGAACAACATCTATTTTGAGATAGATCTGCTTTGCAATTGGTAGAGATTGAAATATAATTATTTTTCACTTCAGCTAATACACCTTTACAGATGAGGTAGTCATGCGTTTATCCTGTAGCAACCCGGTTGTTTTACACTCGGAACTGTCTCCTATTAATAAACGAACACGTGATTTAGACTTGACATCTTATTCTTGTAGAACTCAAAAGAACTGTTACAAGGACACATCCCTGATTTCTCCAAGGCTATCGCTATCACTAATACAGAATCTAGTCCCTCTGCACGTCCTTCACAACTGCAATCCAATCCACTGGCTCAAATAACTCATTTCAAATCAAGAATGCATTTGCTGTACAAAGACCCAGTACACTTTGACCCAGTCTGGGGTCTGACTGCCTAGGAGGCAGCTTTGCAGAGAAGGGCCTGAGGGCAGTGAAGTGGGCATGAGCCCACAGCGTGCCCTGGCAGCAAAGAAGGGCAATAGCCTCCCGAGCTGTACTAAAAGTTGCATAGCCTGGAGTTATTGTTTTTCCCCTTTACTCAGCACTTGCTAGACTATATAGAATCATAGAATGGTTTGGATTGGAAGGGACCTTAAAGATCATATAGTTCCAACCTCCCTGCCACGGGCAGGGACACCTTCCACTAGGCCAGGTTGCTCAAAGCCCCATCCAACCTGGCCTTGAACACTTCCAGGGAGGGGGAATCCACAATTTCGCTGGGCAGCCTGTTCCAGTGCCTCACCACCCTCACAGTAAAGAATTTCTTCCTAATATCTAATCTAAGTCTACCTTCTTTCAGTTTAAAACCATTACCCCTTGTCCTATCACTACAGTCCCTGATAAAGAGCCCTTCCCTATCTTTCCTGTAGACCCTCTTTAAGTACTGGAAGGCCGCTATAAGGTCTCCCCGGAGCCTTCTCTTCTCTAGGCTAAACAACCCCAACTCTCAACTCAAATCTCTTCCTGTAAGAATGACGAAAACCAATGCACAAAAACATTCACAAACTTAGAAATATAAGTGTACTTTGAAATTTGATTCCATAAAATGCCATTTTGTGATAAGATGCATTTCTTCTCAGAGAGAGTCCCATATCAAATTTAATAGCAAAAGATGTCTCTCCATCTGCTACAAAGAAACCAACCTCAAGCCTAAAACAAGCTGTAATGTAGCTCCAAACATAAGTGAATTCGTTATTTAAAATTCAAAAACCTTACAAGATACACAGAAAACAATAGATTTGCAGAGCTAAGAAATAAAGAGGATATTTTTGCTCAGTAAAGTGATTTGACAAGCATGGATTGCTTCCAAAACAAGTGAAGAAAGTAGAATTTGGAAACAGTTTTGAAATGTGAACACATGTGAACTGATAATGTTTATTAAAGTGTTTGCTAATTTAGCCTAACTATCATCATCCATCTTTTGTTAGTTTTCAAAATCTGCTGTTCTCCAACGCTGAGGGAATCTACATGACCCTCCAAAGAAACACTTTTGTTGTAAACTTGAACAGAAGAAAATAAAATTCATTAAGCAATTTTCATAATGGGCCTGCCAGTGTTACTGTTGTAATGGGATAAGTATTAATAGTCAGTAGCTGCCAAAGTATTCTATCAATATATATATTCAATTTGACCGTTATTTTTGCAGTGTGAATTATTCAATGATCCTAGGGCAAGAAAGTGCATGTGAATAAGCTGTGCTAATAAAACATCAGCTACATAACCAGAAGCCACATCTTGAAGGATATTAAAGAAAAGCAGCGGATTGTATCAGGCATTCTCAAGAATGCAAGTCCAGGATGATAGCTGAGGTCTGTTACTTGTGTTTGGCCTATTACTGGTGCTTGGTTTGGTACCTCATTCTTGACACCTGGCTGTAATTCAGATGCCACGCTGCTATTTGCATTGAAGTCCATCACAATCCCATTACAACTGGAAAATAGTCTTAAAGACATGCAGGGAAATTTTTTAACTGGCTCAAGAAATCTGCTGGAACCTTTTTCAAATTATCCTATGCCTCTTGTAATATTTTCTATGTTCTTGCTAATATAATGCAATAGTAACACTGTATGGACACAGACATTAGGAAGAAAAACATTTTTATCTACTCTTACTTACAGTCAACTTTACTTTAAGGATTTGCTAATTTTATGGCTCCCTCAGTATTTGTATCTCCAACTGACTTCAAATAAGCTCATCCTAGAAACTGTCAGCCCTTAAAAATTAAAACAAGGATGAGCTGCATGGGGTTTCTTTTGTTTGCTTTTTTTCCCCAAGCTTATGCAGAATGAGCAGAATAAATACTGCTTCACGAAACATGGAGAAAAAGCAGCATCAACAAGCAAGCACAGGAAACTGATTTGAAATTTACACTGCATTCCTTAAAGACAAGAATGTTCAGGAGTTTTATATAGTGAGAGAGATTGTAGATTTAATATCCAAACTTACTGAATTATAATAAATTCATGAAATAGATTTTTCTGGCCTTACTAGCACTGCAACCACTTCCATCCCAGCACATTTTTACTGTTAAAAAGATTCACTTAAAACAGAGCGGCACAAATGAATTCATCAAGATCACTGCTATTCTAATGAATCATTAATATCCTAGTGAAAAATTTATTATTATGAATAATACATTCAAAATGGTGAGACAGAAAATGAAGCGTTACTCTGCAATGTATCAGAGAGAATCAAAGTGATGTTATAGAAGCTGGCAAGATAAAAAACATCATTTTTTGTTCTAAATCTTTCTAGATGTCTTTCCAGATGCTTTACCTTTATTTTGTTTTCTCGTCAATCATTTATATTTTAGCTGAAGAAAAAACAAGTATCTTAAGCAACATTCTTCCCTTTGTATAAATAAAATGGCCAAGTATACCTTTTATTTTGGTCACAAAACCAGTTCTGCCCTCAGAAGGCACATTTTTGTCTTCAAAACATTTATTTGAGCATGTGTGATTGTGAAACAAAACCCCTCCTTTGCAACAAATAGCGAAGTTAATTTCTCAAACTACTGTATCTATCTACTGCATATATAGCAGAGTTATCATAGGCTTAGATAACAAACTGATTAGGAGATAATTTTGATACTTGCACTATTACTCTGCTCAGTTAGGCAATTAGAAGGACTTAAAGTAATAATCATGTCAACGTAAATGTCACAGAATAAAAACTTACCACAAATAGAATAATCACTCTCTTCCCTGTGGACTTAAAATCAGAGTAATCAAATGTGTCTTTGAGTTGCAGTACACAAAAATTGCACTGTGGCTTACAACAACTGAGTTCCAACAACCAAAATAACAAGCACATTACTGAGACGGACTTCTGCAGCTAACTAGTTTTAAAGTGAGCCCCAAACAGAAAGCATAGCATTAATGTCCAGCCAAAGGGCCATGACAAAGGAAAAATTAAACTTTGAAGTGAGATGAAATATCCTTGAATTATTGATAGATTTGATTTGTCCTCTCTCCTGGATAGATTTATGTATGGTACATCAAAGCAAGCAATACTATAACTATATCCTTGCTTCATACATGACACTTAAAACACTCTGCAGTACCTTAGAATTTGATGTGGATTCCAAAAAGCAAAGCCTGTTGCCAAATCCTTCTGCTGCAAGACACAATTTCTGTTGCTCCTTGTGAACAGTTGCAGTGCACTGCAGAACCACTTCATCATCCTACCAAAAACCAAACAAAAACAGAACAGTGGTTATGCTTCTGACCCAACAAGATCTGGAAAAGCATTTACAAAATCATTGCTAAACTCAGAAACAGTTATCCCTGAACAGAAGCAGAATCAAATCTCAGCCTAATTTTTATTCTCAGTTGTGAATGTGGGCAAATCAATTAAAATAATTATAATAACTACATATGTGCTCTTCCTGTTTGCCTATCCTAAAAAAGCCAATATGCATGAAATACAAATGTTATGGGACTAAATCCTTGTAGTAACATAGTCGAAGGAGATCTTGTCAACAAACCCAAAAGAACAGAAGCAGACCCTTATTTAAATCCTAGTTCTTCAAAATAACATAACCATGAGCTGCAGAATCCCTTTGCAGAAATATGGTTTAAGTTAAAAAGAAATAAAACTTTGTTGTAATTAATCTATTTTCTAGCAAAGGTTTTCTGTTTAAGAACAGAAAAAACAGTATCACCATGTGCATTCTACCCATTCACTTATGAAGCAAAATCAGAACTTCCAATAATAAATGCCACATGAATGATTATGAAGAGGACATATTTAACACCGTAAATAAAACGTAATACAACAGTAAAACTATAGGATGAAGCAAGCAACTGGAAGCAGAACAGAATGAGACTACAAAAACACATACATTAAGGCAGGTATGTTTACCAAAAAAAAGTTGTTCTTACAGGCAGCTTTTTACATAGGGACATTCAGAAAAGTTCATCAAATTAAATAAATGCCTGAATTTAAATTGAACTGAGTAATTTGAAGCCACTTGTAAACACCCATCCTGAATTAAGCTGGCCTTTTCTTTGGTTTAATTTACTTCACTCCAGTAATTAAACTAAACTAAATTAAGGTGTATTTAATTCCAAGAAGAACAGGAGATTAAATAGAGTTTAATCAGAACGTTAAAAATTAATTCATGTTACCTTTTTTTAATTGTCCCCACGTAGCAAACCCTAGCCCTAAGTGTAGGTAAACCAATTTTCCTTGTATACCAGCAACAGTGCCCAAGATGCATATCGCTTATGATCCACAGTCAATTGTAGAGGCAAAAAGTAGCAACTGCATCCAGTCAGATATTAAATCCAGAAAATGTAATATGTGCGTAAGTTATATGTGCAGTTCACAATGTACAATTGTAATTAATAAAGAAAAATCTCTAAAGGCCAAAATCAAGGATCTAGAAGACTAAATATACAGAGCTAAGAGCTTTGCTGTGTACTCTTTGTAAAGGTAGCATCTATTAAAACCCAGAGCATTTTTGGGTTTGGTTTTGTTTGGTTTTTTTTTTTTTTTGGGGGGGGGGTTGGTTTTGGTTTTGAAGTGCAAAATTAGTATTTACTAATCTTAATTACACTTGATTCAAATAAAAGTTTATTTTCAGGTTAAAAATGGTAGTGTTAGACTGCAACTATATAAACACATTCTCCTTCCTCTTTCTCTTCCTAGCCCTTCTTCCTAAATAACCACACCAGCAGAATGGAAACTCCAGTAACCATCATACATTGTGCTACAGTTGTCTCCAAAAAGGGTCATTAGAGAAGATGCCAACTTTCTACTGAAATGAACCACCAATTTCATTTTGTACTGCCTCATTCTCTGCCATTGTATGCTGTGCTTTTAGGGAAAGTCTGAAAAGTGTTCTACATAGCCCATCTACAAAAATGACTCTACGCTGACAGCAGCAAAAATGTAAGTTGGTTTGGGGCAAGTCCCTGACATACTTAATTTTAGTTAATGATCTCATGCATCATCATAACCTTCCCTGCAAACCAATTACACACAATCACCAAGCATACATGTATAACGTAGATGCTGACTGTTGGAGGACTAAGAACAGGAATATAGTAACTGCTGAATTTCCTGACACACAAACTTTCTCAATTCATTTTGCAAATATTTTCTCTTCTTTTGCTGTACAGTGTACACGGCTTATTTTGTTAAATACATAGCTCACAAATAAAGACTGATTTCTTAAAAAATGCTTACTAATTAATGAAAATCAATCACCCTCCCATGCCCTTTTCAAAAGTTAATTCCTCGGTTGGCAGGACATGCTCATTAAAACAACAAAGCAAATCACAACTCTGTTTTACTACGTTTTCTTTGTGTTATGTGTAGATGGTTACAATAAATGATTTCTTAATTCAGGCCACAGAGTCATAGCGTTGTGGAACTTCCCACTCTGGTCAAGGTGGTGCTGATAAAATTGGCACGGAAGGTTAAGAAAGATACGATGCCATTGTCAGATCAAGTGAAAGGTGATTACAGACAATGATGTGTTATATACACCCAGCTCTAAGTTACTTTGCATTTCTGTGCACATCATTAGAGAAGAATCTAATATAAACTCTACCCTGGATTCAGTCTTCCAACATTTACTGACTTTGTGTTCAGAAGATGCCTATAGATATGCAATTTGATTGTGTTGCAGAATTATATTAAGATACATAATTCCATTCCACTTCTTTAGAGAAGACTGCTAAGTGGGTAAGCATCTCAGCACTGTCTTTCTAAACCTGTTTTCAAATCAGCAAATGTTATCCAGTTCCAGTATCAGGAGAGCTAAAAAAGCATAATTTCCTTGCTTGAAGTCATGCCTCCAAAGAAAGAAACCTTCACTGAAGGTCACTTTACTCTTGTATGAAGAAAGCTACAGTGTGCATTATATTAAATGTCTATTAAAGAAAAATATTTTTCAAATATTCTTAAATCTTGAATTACAAGCTGTCTCAAACTGGTTCATTTCCTCCTATTACCTTCTGAGCATTTTCACATCCATACGTTATGCAGATGAGGTTTTAGATCATCATAATTTTTTCTGTCAGTCACTGTCAGATTAGAACTGATGAAAGTAATTTATGTTTCAAAGGGCTATAACTGTAGGCTTCAAAAGTTAAGCAAATACATCATTATGTATCCAGATATCTTCCCTAATTCTCCTCAGCTGAGACTGAAAATTCAGGGGTAGAGGCAACGCAAAGGTGCTGACAAGAATACTAGTGTCTTTTAAACATCTCTGTCAAATGTTGAGTTACTTAATATCACAGTAAACTAAACAGAGATGAAAATTAAAGAGATTCCAAGAAGCCAACTTCAAGCACAGATGTTTAATGCTAAAATGTAATCACTTGTAGGAACTTTTGATCCACTTGGAATCTAAACTCTTGGACAAACTGTGTTTTAAGACATATAGAAATACTTGTCTATGCATTGCCAATATTAAGTGCATAGCCAAAAGGAGAAAACTTAGTCTTCCACAACACAGTTATAGGTCTTTGTAATGGATCAAGGTAACACGTGTTAATAAACAATAGTGTGTGTCTGTCATCTTCAATGCAATGAGTTTAGCGTATACTTGATCTAATTAAAATCTGATTAAAAAAACAGTATCTGTATTCTGCTGTAAATAACAAAAGCACTGGATTTAAAGTTCATATTCAAAACAATTACAACAGACATAGATTATACAGAATATAGTATTGAAAAAATATCCAGCACAGTTTGGAAGAAAGGGCAATAGCACTGTGCTGGTTTTGGCTGGGATAGAGTTAATTTTCTTCATAGTAGCTAGTATGGGGCTGTGTTTTGGATTCGTGCTGGAAACAGTGTTGATAACACAGGGATGTTTTAGTTACTGCTGAGCAGTGCTTATACAGAGCCGAGGCCTTCTGCTTCTCACCCCACCCCACCAGCAAGCAGGCTGGGGGTGCACAAGAAGTTGGGAGGGGACACAGCTGGGGCAGCTGACCAAAGGGATATTCCATACCATATGACGTCATGCTCAGCATGCAAAGCTGGGGGAAGAAGAAGGAAGGGGGGGACGTTCGGAGCGATGGCGTTTCTCTTCCCAAGTAACCGGTATGCGTGATGGAGCCCTGCTTTCCTGGAGATGGCTGAACACCTGCCTGCCAATGGGAAGTAGTGAATGCTTTGATTGCGCGCGCAGCTTTTGCTTTACCTATTAAACTGTCTTTATCTCAACCCACGAGTTTTTCTCATTTTTACTCTTCCAATTCTCTCCCCCATCCCACTGTGAGGGGAGTGAGCGAGCGGCTGTGTGGGGCTTAGTTGCCAACTGGGGTTAAACCACGACACAGACCTAAAATCCCTGCAGACATTTCCACTGCCAGATATTTCTGTTATTCTTGTTTTGCTGAATAATCATCACTTTGATACACATCTGCCAGTTTCCTCTACGGAAATTGGAAAATTTTAATATTTCCATCCCAATTTGCTGTCACCATACAAGCCTTCATCAGTAAGCCCAAAGATGCTGCTTTGTCTTCTATTTTTGCAGGTTTTGGATACAGAAAAAAGGCATCAAGAGCCTAAGGGAAAGTGGCAATAACCACACAAATTGTGTGCACACAGTGGTGCTGCAGCTTATTATCAAATGCACAAGGCAAGCAGTCACCATAACAACAATGGAGCACAGTCTCAGATATATCTGCACTTACTGCAAGTAAGAGTGAATCCAACTTGAGAAGCTGTCCATTTATTTTAGATACTTCAATGGATGATTCTTCCATCCATTCTCATGCATCCCTCAGTTCACAGTCTGATCTGCTTCATAACACTCTTGGGAATTTGGAAGTACGGTTATCTCCATCCCACAAATAGGGACGTAAGGAGCAAAGATGATGCTGCCTACCTACAATAACAGAGCATGCCTACGGGTTAGCAGAAAGGGTACTCAGATTGCTCAACTGATAACCTGAGTCAAAAAGCTATTCTCCTTCCCGAGTTTGCAAATGAACTTGCTGAGGGCAATGTGCAACTACAGCTAATGTATCTAGCCATATACAGTGCTTTAAGAGTATGACCAAGTACCATCTTGGAGTAATCCATTAATCCCAATAAATCCTTATCTGTCAGCCTGTACACTAGTTCATAGTTTTAAAGATACCGTATCTTCCAGCAAAAAGACATTCTGCTTTGTGTTATGTCAGATACCTGCACTGACTCAAACAGCACGAGATTTTGATAAGCATACTTCTGCATTTATCACTCTGATTCTTCAAGAAGCATTCTGAAAAAAACAGGTGGATGTTATCTGTGCCACAAAGTCCTATGTATTTTTTAAACATTCAGTTTTAAAAAGCAAGGACAGTTATTGAACAAAGAGCAGTGCACAGCAGAGTCTTAATTATATCTATTCATTATGGCCTACTTAATTATTTTCATGAAATTTTTATACTCACAGAAACTAAACAAATAACTAAATGATTTAGCAGAGGACCCAGTAACTAAAAAAAAAAACCAACGAAAAACAAAATACCACACACCTTTAACAGCACCATCACAGTTTCTACTGCTAAAAATTACTCCTAAAACCAAAATGCTGCCAGCAATAGCCATAAACTGGTAAATTGCATGCTCAGAACTGCATTCCAGAAGACTAGATTAATGAGGGAAGAGCACGGGTTTGCTGTCAAGGTACAATATTAAAACAGCAAGTTCTCAAAGCTCCTCAATAGCACTTACTTTCATCTACAGTGATTATTTGACTTTTTTGTGAAATCCACTCAAATCTCCTAAGATTACATGAGATACATACTACCCAATCAAGAAAAAGGTTAGTTTCTCATGTAAAGATGTGGGCATGTTATGTTCCAACATGAATGTTTTGACTAGGTATATTTTTCCAAGATGAGCAATTTCAAGTTATGACTGAACAAAACATATATATATATGCACACATACATAAACACACACACATATATATATATTTCTTTGTAATAGACAGTGTTACTCTGTCCTATTAAACCCTGAAAACTGATACCTCCTGTATGAAGTCAGTTTTGACTAATCCTTAACCTTCTTAATACGTTAATTCTATTAAAGGACTAAAACTGGCTGGCTGAATTGCCACAGGTAGGCATCATCTACAGTGCTATGGCTGTTTGTTAGCACCTCTTCAAAATGAACATAGCTGTGATTTTGGGGGTGGAATATCTGCATTGTGTCATTTTTCTGGAAATCTGCTAGTTACTGGTTTGTTTGGGGTTTTTTAATATTCTTCGTGGGGTTGTTTGTTTGGTTTTTTATTATGCACATTGTAGTACCTTAAACTTTTAATAATTATGCATACTTTTAAAACTTCTGAATTCCTATCTGGTACTGGTTTAGTAGGGAGTGAAAGGATAGAACAAGATTGAATAATTTCTTTATTTGCATTCTTTGAGAATGCAAAATATAATTTTCTACTGTATGTTTTTCCCTGTTTTACACTCTATGCCATTACCACCTCCAAGTCTTTTTATTTTAACCATGCAAGAAAAGCACGATATTGGAGCTTCTAGTATTGCCACAAATCTCTGCAGGAAAAGTTGATGATAAATAAAGTAGCAATACAGTACAAGTAACACATCTATTAAGAAACACTGTATGTGCTTCAGACCGAGGTGTTTCAAGTCATTATGTCATGACCTTGACATCCGCATTTTGCTTCCATTTCAGGACAAAAATAGGCAACATTTTTCAGGTATTTCCCTTGATTTTATATTTTATACTTTATATTTCACTCCTTTGCAGAGAATGCAGCAAATAAAACATGAACTATTACTAACTTAAATAATTTGCTGTACTCTTCCTAATCTGACCCATTATACATAATTACCTCCCTTAAAGATGTAATGCTGACTCTGTGTTTCTACTGCTCCATGACAGTATACCAATTCTGAAACTGCATGCGGAACAGAGAATGTCACATTTGCAAAATTAAGCATTCAAAGGTTAAAACTGGTAAGTTATGCTTGTACATTCAAACTCACTTCTACTGCTGTTTTATATGGCAAATACTGCAGTTAGTGAAATGTTTCCATCAACTTCCATATGCTATAAATCAGGATCTCAGCACAGACTTTAATAGCTCAATCCTTAATAGCTCAAACTCCACATATGCACAGTTCTGCTTCACCGCATCCCATTTACTGTTCAGCTGTGCAACTGAACTGTGCAACGAGTATAGGTGCCACACATACTTTAAAAATAGGTTTACAAATAGAAATTTAGCCTGTACAAACTGCTTTCTGCCTAAGGAAACTGTAGAATACTTCTTGACTTACAAACTTTACTTCAACTTACCTTTGCCTTGTTGGAATAAGCACTAGATTAAAGTATAGAATAAAAGTTTGTAAGTCCTATGGGCCAACAAGTACAAGATTTCCACAATTACTGGCCACCATATGCTAATAGGATAATAGGATCCACAAATCAATTGCCTAAGATGACCCTAGTGATCTGACCTGCCAAATAAAAAAAAAAGAAAAAAGTCAAATGTGACATTTGTTTTATGCTAGGCATCTGAGTAACACACACCAAGTGGCACATAAGCAACTTTCAGTGTTGATGGAAGCTCTACTACTCGTTGCCCCAGAGCCTCTTTCTGTGCTTTGGAAGAAGGTAAAAAGCAACACTGCAGAAGTCAAGTAACAAATTAAGATGGTGTTTTTCCTTCTCCAAATCCCTGCTGACAACAAACAGAAGCCTTGACGTATAGAATTCATAAAACGCCATGTACATAACATGTAAGAACTGTGATCAACAGGAATTAAATATCTTTAAAACAATCCTATGGGAGGTACCAACAAAACAAATGCTCAGAGAGTAGTATCACTTACTTTAACTGCTAATTCTATTCTTGACTGATCAACCAGTGTCTTCAACGAACTACCAAACTCTATTTTGAAATACCACCCTATTAGGGAGATGACTTTAGATCTTCTGACATCTGAACGCAAAGGAAGCCTGTGACAGAGGTAAGAGAAGGACCCAAACTTCTGATTACTGTATCTGAGCTTGAACCACAACTCTACTATCTTCTTGGTAGCAGATGACCGTCGTAATAGTTAATAGTAAAATAATAATAGTAATGTCCTTGGCTGGCGGGAATTAGTGTTCAGACTCTCTTAAGGGAGAATGATCTATAAGGAACTGAAAACAACCTTAGCACAGTGCACATCCCTTAGGCAGGGATGCAGGTAAAAAGCAATGAAAAGACAACGGTGCTGTAGAGAAGGATCTGCTCGTTATGGTGAATCACATGCTGATCATCAGTCAACAACACCAGGCAGCTGTATAGAAGCCAAAAAGCTGGGCTAATCGGGAAAGAAGTGCACATGACTACAAGAGTAGTAATCCTTTGACTTTACACTCAACACTGGTAGGGCTTCAGCTGAAGTGAAATGGCCATTTTGACCCTTCGTTTCAAAAAGAGAAAGAACAGAGAGCAACAAGACTGATGATACCTAGAGAAAAACAGGAATGATCCAGAAAAACTGTTGGGATGCAACAATTCCCACCGGCCAAGGACATTACTATTATTATTTTACTATTAACTATTACGACGGTCATCTGCTACCAAGAAGATAGTAGAGTTGTGGTTCAAGCTCAGATACATTAGACTGTGGGGAAACATGGCAACAATGCCAAGTATATGATATTGCTGTCAATAAAACATGGCATAGAGAAAAATAATACTGTTCCTCATTGCATTAAGAAAATTAGTATTAGACAGTTGTGGAAAAATTTTCTGAGGATAGCAGAGCATATTCACAGATCAGTTTAGAAGCTTCATCATTATAAAACTATAAAATCTGCTCAAGAAAACCTCTGTCAGGAGGATCTATACAGAGCTGAACTTGCCCTAGGATGAGAAGGAAGAGAGATGACTTTTCTGGTCACACAATTCTAAATAGTCTGGACACATTTTACTGTATGTGTTTTAGTTTTATCCTGTAGGAGGAGTAATTTCATAGGAATTCAACATTATTCCAATGGAACTATCCTTTGAGACAGAAAACCCCATGCAGAACAGATGGAATTCCAGAGGACCAGACTAGCTGGTAGTCCTTGATACAGTGCTATGAAGCAGGCTGCTAGTACAATAACCATGTTATCTCCTCCTCCTTCCCCAAAAAACTCTAACTTAGTCATCAGAATAATTTTGCAAGATTACAGCAAAGTCATGGTCATCTGCAGTACTAAAGACACGTGGCAGTAAAAAAAAAAATAATAATTAACCCATGTTGAGTCATGTAGATTCATATTCAGCACTTGTCAGAAAAAGTCTTCACTAAAGAACAATGATACAAAGAGCCTGTCAAAAAGCAATCACTATGTACAAGGCAAAAAACTTGTTATGCACCACTTGAATAGAGTGATGCTATATGGCAGAGCAGAGTTTATCTAGGACTTGCACATCAACACTGAGCAGAGTGTCTCAGGCACAGTGCACAACCCACTCTATGGGTTCCACAGCCACCAGAGGGAAACAAAGCATGCGACCAGAAGGCAACGAACAAATCTGAATGAGTGGCTCCAGCACACCCAGGTAACAAGAGTGCCTTCTGTGCTCTGCGAAGTTCTTCATGGAAGAACAAATGTACTACTGAGTTTGATCTGACTGGGCATTGCAGTGATATTGTAGTGTCTGTACCCTTCAACTGCACATGCTAACAACCTCCTCAATATATACTACTCACTAGTGATATCAAACCTGCACAAAACCCTGAAAACAGATGTACTGCCTAGGAGCAATCTCAAAGCTTCCTCTTCTGGCTCTTTATTCCACTGAGCCAGCATGAAACGATGTCAAATTTGGTTTCAGCACTCAATGGCCTTGTGTACGCATGTGCTAGTATGGTCTTGATTGAGTTCTACTAAAAATATGTCTGCAAATGAACATATTTCCAATTGAGATGACTCATTTTATTATTTCTCACCAATTAGCTTCTGTGGTCCTACAATCCTAAAAAATGCCAAGTTCAGCTGCCAATCAGTGTCTAATAATAAATTTATCTGTCTGCAACCATAGTTAGTAATGGCTAACTCTGCATCTGACACAGTTGACAGAGGAGTGGTAGAAAACATCTGCAGTAAAGAATGAATACTAAATTAAACAGAAAACAGCTAGTGGGCTGATTTCAGCTTCTTAACAGCCCCTGAATGTCAAATTTCTCTCTCTCTCTCCACTTATTTTAGGAATTTGATAAGAATTCTATTGCATTACACCCTCGCTCACTAGTTCCAGGCTATGTCTCTTCTGCAATCAAAGGTGTGATTACAGCATGGGACATATCTATGCTATATTTGATCTCGCTGGTGTGAATAACAGCACCAGTAAAGACAGAGGTGAGAGCATGCTAGAAAAGGTGTCCACAGGATTCTGCTTGGAAACACAAGATTATATCTATAATCTGAGTCAGACATTAACAAGCCGCCTCTAAACAAACGCCAAGTATCTTACAACCCCATGGTGCTCAGTCCAAGCTAATAAATCCACTCTCACCAGTACCTGAAAATGCTGTATATGAAAATAATCACTGAAGGGTTTTAGTTTTACAACACTTTTCCGAGAAAGACTTCATTAATCTCAGCTAGAGAACAGAAGCACATGTTAAAACAAGTAATTTGTTCAAGATCACACAATACTTAGACTCAAACTGAACACATTCCTTTTTTGTGTATTCCTCCTACCCTACTAACAGGTTCCACAGAACAAGGTGGCTCTGACAACATGCCTCGCTTGTGGACGAGGCCCTCTCACTCCAACTCGGACAACTGTGAAAACCTCCCCTCTGCATCGTCCCTTTCATGCAAGAATACATGAGAGAAGTTCACCAGCCCTCAGTCTTGTATCTTGCGAGCAGACTCAGGAGGCTAAGTTAGTAATATGACCATCTGCTTGATTTGCACATTCAATCCTAGATCACTTTCTCTTCCCCTAATCTTTTTTTCAGCAGTATTTCTTGAATCATTCCACTTCAGCTCTCTGCCAGACTGATATTTCGCAGCTGCCCGATCAATCATGCAACCTTTCCTCTCTAATTCCCAAAGACTTACCTGCCACTGTGTTTTTTTTATTTTTGGAGCAAGGTTAAAGATTCATTCCAATCTTCATCTCTTTCAGCCATGTAATGCTCTGTCAATATATTTCTCCCTGCTTTCATTCTGACGCTGCTCTAACTTATGAGATTCACCCTTTCACTTCACACATTTTCCATGCGATGCTTTCTTGTCACCATGAGAAGTCTACCACCTTTCTGAATTCTTCCTTCTTAGACTAATTCCATTTTGAAAAATTCTCTCAGACTGCTGTTCACAACTTCTCTTCTGAGTATTTTTTATTTATGATCTATTCTTTCCTGCAGACCATTAATGAAATTATTACAACGAGATGTGGTATCTTCCCATGAATGACTCCAAAAGGGCTATTACCAACATTCAATTTCTACCCAGCTTAAAATGCCACAAAAAGGTCATCATACAGCTGGAGCTGTATCATATTATGAAACCCCAAGCAATCATAACACTGAAAACCCAGTTCCTAGACACCTTCACTACATAAGCAAGCGTAAAGGAGATTTTCAGCCTCCCATTAGAGATTGGTTGTCCCTTCAAAAAAGGGACCAATATCCAATCTACCCCGCTGTCTCCAAACAGTGCTGCTGTTCTACATTTATCTTTTCTTAACCCACCCCCAACATACCTATTTCTCAAAACGTCAATGTACAAAATAAAGACTGCAGCAGTCTTAAAACACTAAACTGCGAACTTTATAACTAAACAACTACAGTACCTAGATATCAGGAAATAATTGCATTCTATAGGGACAGTGCAGTTGAGGGGAAGAACACTAAATTGAGACAAGTGGCAGATGGATTTTGTTCCCAGATCTCCCACCAAGCTTTTCTACTTTATTAGTCAAGTTATTCCCCTATGCTTAAACCCCTTTTCCCCACCTTTTTGGCTGTATTTGTTTAGACTCTAAATTCTCCCAGGCAAGACTATTCCAAATTCAGTTTTGAGATAAATCATACCATTAATAAGTGCAAGATTACATACATGCCGTAACAGGAAAGAAACAAAAACTTATACATAGCATGAAATGTTTGGTTTTGGGGACTTTTTTTTCCATCGAGAGTGAGTTTAAGCAGCAGCTACAGACCATGTCAGGAGAACTATCCAGTGGTCCAACCACACAGCCTCCCAAGAAGGCATTGAAAACTTGCACATCCCAATTTTTACTCAAAAAAAAGCCTCCATAAGCACAGTGCTAGAAAAAACATACAATAAAATAAACCAGCTGGAAGTCTGCTTGGTGGCTTTACCTGCAGGGTCCTGGGAATGGGCAGCAATGAATAGGTCAGGTACATGGTTCAATAGGCTGCCTGTGGCCCACAGCTGAGATATATTTCCTCTGCTTAGCAGAAATGTCATCAGGTTTGAACAGTAATCACATTTTGCAAAATCGTAATATTGGAAACTTACTGCTCTTCACTTCAACAAGTAAAGAAGATAAAAAGAAGCAGCAGGACAAATGGGGATTGAGATATCCAAAGAGCAATGATTAGTGACTCTGACTACTCCCAGCAATCCAAGTCAGAGCTACCTACAGCAAGAGAACACCAGGTACAGACCACCACTCTCCCCTGAATATGAAACACTTCTTATAGCTTGATTTTGTAATTTCTTATTTATCCGTCTCTGAAAAAAAAAAAATCCATGGCATTTGCCTCTGGATTTCTAGACATCTCTTGGGAAATTAATCCTCTCAGCTGTATTCTCTGTTATTCCCTCACTTTTCTAACCCCGCCACTCCCATGATGATCTATTCTTCCTATCTCACACAACACTTTACACTCCTTTCATTCTGCTCCTTACAGTCTTTCTTCCATTGATCGTATCTCCTTCCTTCAGCCCTCCATTCCCCATCCTGTGATCCTTTGTTCACATCCCACCTTCCAGCCCTGACACTGTTACACTGAACCCAGCCACGTCCAGCTGCCGCCTCTTCCTGTACCTCTCTGCCCTCCTCTCACACCCACTACCTGCTCTCAGGTCTCCTCCCCGGCCACCAGAACAACTCTTGAAAAGGCCTCAGCATGAGCCTCCCTAGCAAGATGTATTATTTACCTTCCTCCTTCCCCTCTGTTTAGTGAGCACAAGTACTTCCTTGGGGGATGTTGCCAGCTCCACATTCATGAAAGCTTTCCGCCTTTCTGCTAGAGAGAGCTACAGGAGCAGTGGTGTCCCCAGAGCAGGCAAGGGGATGCAGGCCATGGCAAGTGTCCTAGGAGAGCCGCAGCCCACCCGAGGGCAGGAATTCCCCCTTTTCACTGGCTGATCTGCTTCTGCACCCACCTGGTGACAACTGGGATTGAGCTCAGCACCTCATGATGGGTAAAGGGAACAGTACTTCAAGAAACCGAGCACTCTGGCTGAACAGCTGCAATGGAGAAGTTGGGGCTAACAAGTAACAGTCTTTACGAAGAAAAAATTTAAACACACTTTTTCAGTTTAAAAAGCCACTCTGAACTCTCCTCCACCTCAGTTCTAACGATGCAAATACTTGGCCACACTGAGCAGTGGGAAGAAAGGAAGGGAGGCTTAGTAGCCCTTTCCACATACCCAGGGATGTCAGGGAAACAGACATCTGATGATTGTTGCAGGGGTATCTTCAAAAAACCCCACAGCATTCAAGAAAGAAAAAGAAAGCAAAGAAAAAGAAAGATCAAGGGTCCTTTCCCATTAAAGCTGCAGTACCAGACTTCAGTGTACTAACACCACAAGAAAGTCAAAATACCAAACAGAAGATGAGAAGCGGCCTGATCTCGATCACATTTAAGAATAAATCATTATACCTAGCACGTTGCAGTTTATACGCATATTGTGTGACAAAAATAAAATCATTTCTATTTTCAGGGAGAGTGTTCTACCCGTACTACCAGCTGCCAGTCAAGGCAGCAGCACTGGGATAGCCAAGGATAATCAGCTAATCCTGGGGAGGTTTAGAGAGTCATTTTTTTGTTGCTAGACACATTCAGTCCTAGGAATGGGACTCAGCTTTACAAGAAAAGTGTTATGACGGAAACATTCCTCAAGCAAGGAACCACAGATTGCATTGACAATTCTTACTAACTTTACTCAAATTTAGAATCATAGCAGTTAAGCTATATTTATTCTACAAATTCAATCAAGTCATAGTATGAAAAATCACACTATTAGAGTCCTTTTTTTAGCGAATCTTGCTTCCTGAGAAAGATGGTCTAGACAATGGTAATTGTGCATTTTATTTGACTTGCCAGCTCTACTTTTACCTCTTTTTTTTTTTTACCTTTTACTTTTTTTGCTGAGGGGGGTCAGCAAAACCGCTACCATGG
>NW_009205725.1:0-4055 GCF_000690835.1 Fulmarus glacialis | reverse complement strand
GGGGGGGAGGGGAGGGGAAGGTGGGGGCAGACCGGTCCAGAGGAGGGAGTAGTGAACTGTGGGAGATTAATCACCCTTTCTTTGTTCTTTAAGGAGAGTATTTAGGAGCAGTGGTGCTATGGCCATTTGGCATTGACACCAAAGATGCATCTTCCAAAATCCTACTGAAAACCAGGCTATTTTGGGAACCACTGAAAAGTCTCTAATTGTAGGTGCTTTGCAGACATGTTACAGGATTTTCCATTCCTGTGTACATGTTCCATGCCCCTCTTATTACTCCAGTGTACCAAACTGAAGACCAGGTCCTCCCCTGTAAGCCAACTGCATCAGTGAGGGAGGATTTTATATCCCCCAACTGCTCAGCATCACGCAGTGCTGTGACAGTATACTGTGGGACCTCCCTGCCTTGCTCCACACATAATTAGACCAGGTAAGGCAAATCATCTATTAAAAACAACCTGGTTGAAAGTACCTGGGGCAGATTAGGGGAGTGCGCATGAGAACCATCTCAGAGGTCTGGTAACAGGCATGAGACAAGCAATAGCGGTTGCAACTGCCTTCTCAGCTGTTTGCCTTCAGCCTCCCAGGTACAGCTGGAGTTCCCAAGGAAAAAACAAGGAAATTGGGGATGAGTGGGATGAGTAGGTCTCTCCTTGCAACAGCTGCTCCTCTTTGCAGGGAAGCTGAGGCCCATGAGCTGGAAATGTCTCCAACTGCTCTGCTTCTCCAGGACATCCCATGGGTAGGCAAGTGGTTGGAGGAGGTCAGGCGGAAGGGAAGCTGAGTGGCCATGGGGAAGAATGGTAGAAGAGGACTTTGAGGAGGGTGAGAAGTGGTCAGAAGAGGGAGTCAGGGGAGTAAAGGGAGGAAGGGGCTAGTTTAATAGTTGTGTAGGTTTTGGTGAGTGGAGGGACATTCAGTTTAGGGCACAGTCAGACACGTTCTGCTCCTCGGGTCCAGGCGTGAGGCAGGTTCTATGGGGTACAAGCCGAGGTGAAAAAGCTAATGAATATAGGCATGCAGTAACCTATGGTGTAGGGCAGAAGGTGGTTTGGAAACTAGGCCAAAAATCAGAATGCAAGAGCAGTGAGAACCAGGCAAGCAACAGAGGGAAGTGGGGAAAAACTTGGAGAAAAAGTACTTAGCAACAGGCCTAACAACACTGCATTGTGCAGATGCTGCCCTTAAGACCTGTGTATTTTGGAGAGTTCCTGCCCTGGAAGCTGATCGGGGCCAGTGCCTGATGGTCTCCAGTTGTCCTGCAAGCTGTGGCACTTGCTGATGCTGCCAACTTTCTGGAGTCATGACATCTAGTGCTTCTTGCTGTTCCCCTTCGTTTCCCATTCAAGGTTTCCACCCCCTTTGAATTTGCTGGCATAATTCCTGTGCAATCAAAATGGTCCTCCCATTTTGTAGGTGTTTCATAATTTTTTTTTTTAGGTCTGCTCAAGAACTCTTGAGCTAATGCAAGCTCTTTGACTTGACTAGAGTTGGAAGTAGCTACACATGCTAGTAGTTACATTAGTAGGTCATCTAAGTGGTGCTTGATAAAACTGGAGGTGTTTATCCTTTAGCCTTGATTATTTCAACTGGAATAGCACACCTGGTCATGACCTTAGTGGTGCTTCAGTGTATTTTAGAATAACAGTGAGAACATAAAGTCCACTGACCAAGTTAAACAATACCTGTCTTAATGTACAATATGAATCAGGGGATTGGGGGAAAGGAAATTTTCATGGCTTTTATTTTCCAAACTGCACTTGTAAGTTGTCATGCTGTATATATGCACGTTGTCAAGCTGCATATAGAGAGAAGGGACAAATTCAGGCTCTGCTTTGGTATTTCTTCAGCTTTTTGGCCTTTAACATACTGTTTGTCTATGTAATCTTTATAATAAAGCTGATAGTGGGATTATTTTAACAAAATAGAGGGAAGAGTTAGAAACAGATTGGAATGTTCTTTCTGACTACTCAGAAAATGTGCATGTGAGGGCCTGGCCATCGTTTAGCTGAGGCAGGAAGAGCAGACATCTCCCTTTGACTTAGAGAAAGAGTCTCTGTTCCCTGGAGCCTACCTGGATGTTACCCCTTGCTTGTGGGAGCAGAAGGTTTATAGGGTTAGTTGCTGTTTAACGTACCACAGTCATTTGCACCAGTGCATAACACTGCGCACCAATCAGTCTGTTGTACTTGCTTGTTGATTTTTCTGGTAATTCCTGGCATGCACTACTTCAGGCGTAGTAACTACCATATTTCAAACATTGGCAAATCAAATAGTAGCTGTTTGACTATGCACACATTGTGCTCGATGAGTTTAATATACTTTGTGTGTCTTTCTAGTTGAAAACATTTTATTAGTTGCAATGGGACTGAGCTGTGCTGTGAGGTTGTGCATAGTAAGCTGTGCCTCCCTGCTAGGTGAGAATGGTTTGTGTTTCTGTGGATGAGTGTTTCTTGACAGCAGCTTTGCAGCTGAAGGTAACGACGGCTTTAGCACTGCTGGGGCACAAGATCTACGTAAAGAAAGGACCTCACAAACTTCTGGCAGCGACAGCGGCTGGATTCCCTTTCCCTGGTGTGGCTGTGCTAGTGTGGGCTTTTCTCACGCACCAAATAGTTGCAGGGGGGGCCCTGGTTGGAAGTTGCTTCCTTTTTCATTTGATTTGGCCTCCTCCCCTAAATTAAGTTGGTTTTAATTGCTGAATTTTCCTCTAGCTGAGGCAGCAGCTGCACCAGACAGATGAGTCTTGAGGAGGACAAAGTATTGGCTCCTGTTCAGCTGGGCCAGACACAATGCAAGGTACTTCTGGCACCTTCCTCTGTGTTACTGAGGCATAATCAATCTTGGAGTCTTTGAAGACATTTGTACAACATGAAAATCTTGGGCTTTGGACTAAAGCTTTGTTTGGAAATACTGTTGAAAATTTCATCAAAATACAAAGGAATAAAAACTATCAGAAGACAGATTGCACTGAGCTTTCCTTCTGATCATGCTTGCTTAGGAGTATTCTGTGCAGTGGAAGCTATAGGCTCAGCTTGTTTAAAAAAAAATCAGCCTGTCTTTGAAAAAGTCAATGAAGGTAGATCAGTTAGCGTGTGTTAAAAGTCTGGCTTTCTGGTTTCAGAGTGTAGCTTTTACAGTGTGTGCAGCATTTTAAAGACAGTGCAGGGCAGTTGACATCTCCACTGTGTGTTAGAAAAACTGTTAAATTAAATGGTCAGCTAACAAAATGAATATATATTTAGCTTTTGGAAGAAGTTAATTTCATTTGATAAACAAGTCTCTCTTTGCTTTGAGGAACTTATACTAATTCGGCTAGCTTTAATGGCCAATGTCTCTTTGACTTTATTTGTACCAAAGTTCAGAATGGAGCCCAAACCCTCTGCTGATTTAAAACAAACAAAAAATCCCCAAGCAACACACAACAAAATATTCCATAGCCGAGCAACCTGATCTGGTTAAAGATGTCCCTGCCCATGGCAGGGGGGTTGGACTAGATGACCTTTAAAGGTCTCTTCCAATCCAAACTATTCTGTGATTCTATGATTTCAGTAGAGCTGGCCAGATGGACATCAGGTAAGGATGCATAGTTTTCTGTGCATTTGGCACCTTAAGTAATTTATAATTGTGACAGGGAGGTGTTTGAAGGTGATGCCTTTGGCATGTATTAAGTGTTTTAGGGTTACAGAGGAGTTTTGAGTAGGGATCATTGTTGCTTTCCAAAATACTCATGCTTTAGACTCCAGTGCAGTATAATTTTTCTTGCTCTTCTGAATGTGACTTTGTTTTTCAAAGTGGAGCAAGATACTTTATCCTGTCTTTTTTATAATAACCATAAGGTTGTAAAGTCTATAGTTTTCCCACTTTAAAAAATTAAAAGCTTAGCCACAGTTTAACCAGAACTCAAGGGAAAAACAGACTTGAAGAGAAAAATAATGTACATAATCGTCAGAGTAATTCTTCCATCTGATCTGAAGCAGAAAATTGATTTGTTTTAGGAAAGCTATAAAACTTTCAGAATTGAAGCCTGAGCGGTGTTCCCCAGGGCTCAGTTT